>NW_027598543.1:0-41654 GCF_964194155.1 Cetorhinus maximus
CTCCAAATACGGGCGCGCACTCCATATACGGTCGCGCAATTCAAATACGGTCGCGCTATACAAATACGGACGCCTACTACAAATGCTGTCGCCCACTCCAAATACGGTCGCGCACTCCAAATACGGTCGCCCACTCCAAATACGGTCGCGCACTCCAAATACGGTCGCACACTCCAAATACCCACTCGAAATACGGTCGCACACTCCAAATACGGTCGCCCACTCCAAATGCAGTCGCCCACGCCAAAATATGTTCGCGCACTACAAATACGGTCACGTACTCCAAATATGAGTGCGCACTTTAAATACAGGCACGCAGTCCAAATACGGTCGCCCACTCCAAATATGGTCGCGCATTCCAAATACGGTCGCGCACTCCAAATAACCACTCCAAATGCGGTCGCGCACTCCAAGTACGGTCGCCCACTACAAATACGGTCGCCAACTCCAAATACGGGCGCGCACTCCAAATCCGGTCGCAAACTCCAAATACGGTCGGGCACTCCAAATACGGTCGCGCACTCCAAATACGGGCGCGTACTCCAAATACGGGCGCGCACTCCAAATATGGTCGCTCACTCCAAATACGGTCGCCCACTACACATACGGTCGCCCACTCCAAAAACGGTCGCGCACTCCGAATACGGTCGCCCACTCCGAATACGGTCACGCACTCCAAATACGGTCGCCCACTCCAAATACGGGCACGGACTCCAAATACGGGCGCGCACTACAAAAACGGGCGTGCACTCCATATACGGGCACACACTCTAAATACAGGCGCGCACACCAAATGCGGTCGCGCACTCCAAATGCGATCGCGCATTCCATATACGGGCGCGCACTCCATAGACGGGCGCACACTCCAAATGCGGTCGCGCACTCCAAAAGCGGTCGCGCACTCCAAATGTGGTCGCGTACTCCAAATTCGGTCGCGCACTCCAAATACCGACTCCAAATACGGTTGTGCACTCCAAATGCGGTCGCGCACTCCAAATACCCACTCCAAATACGGTCGTGCACACCAAATGCCGTCGCGCACTCCAAATACCCACTCCATATACGGTCGCGCACTCCAAATGCGGTCGCGCACTCCAAATGCGGTCGCGCACTCCAAATACCAACTCCAAATAATGTCGAGCACTCCAAATATGTTCCCGCACTCCAAATATGGTCGCACATTCCAAATACGGTCACGCACTCCAAATACCCACTCCAAAACAAGTCGCGCACTCCAAATACGGTCGGGCACTGCAAATACGTGTGCACACTCCAAATACGATCGCCCACTCCATATACGGCCACCCACTCCAAACACAGTCGCCCACTCCAAATACGGTCGCCCACTCCAAATACCGTCGCGCACTCCAAATACGGTCACCCACTCCAAATACGGTCGCCCACTCCACATACGGTCGCCCACTCCAAATACGGTCGCGCACTCCAAATACCCACTCCAAATACGGTCGCGCACTCCAAATGCGGTCGAGCACTCCAAATACCCACTCCAAATACGGTCGCGCACTCCAAATACGGTCGCGCACTCCAAATACCAACTCCAAATAATGTCGAGCACTCCAAATACGTTCCCGCACTCCAAATACGGTTGCACATTCCAAATACGGTCACGCACTCCAAATACCCACTCCAAAACAAGTCGCGCACTCCAAATACGGTCGGGCACTGCAAATACGCGTGCACACTCCAAATACGATCGCCCACTCCATATACGGCCACCCACTCCAAACACAGTCGCCCACTCCAAATACGGTCGCCCACTCCAAATACCGTCGCGCACTCCAAATACGGTCACCCACTCCAAATACGGTCGCCCACTCCACATACGGTCGCCCACTCCAAATACGGTCGCGCACTCCAAATGCGGTCGCGCCCTCCAAATACCCACTCCAAATACGGTCGCGCACTCCAAATGCGGTCGAGCACTCCAAATACCCACTCCAAATACGGTCGCGCACTCCAAATGCGGTTGCGCCCTCCAAATACCCACTCCAAATATGGTCGCGCACTCCAAATGCGGTCGAGCACTCCAAATACCCACTCCAAATAAGGTCGCGCACTCCAAATACGTTCGCACACTCCAAATACGGTCGCACATTCCAAATACGGTCGCGCACTCCAAATACCCACTCCAAAACCAGTCGCGCACTCCAAATACGGTCGCGCACTCCAACTACGGTCGCCCACTCCACATACGGTCGCCCACTCCAAATACGGTCGCCCACTCCAAATACGGTCGCGCACTCCAAATACGGTCGCGCACTCCAAATACACACTCCAAATACGGTCGCGCACTCAAAATATGGTCGCGCACTCCAAATACAGTCGCCAACTCCAAATACGGGCGCGCTCTCCAAATGCGGTCGCTCACACCAAATGCGGTCGTGCACTCCAAACACCCACTCCAAATACGGTCGCGCACTCCAAATGCGGTCGCGCACTCCAAATACCCACTCCAAATAAGGTCGCGCACTCCAAATACATTCGCACACTCCCAATACGGTCGCGCATTCCAAATACGGTTGCGCACTCCAAATACCCACTCCAAAACCAGTCGCGCACTCCAACTACGGTCGCCCACTCCACATACGGTCGCCCACTCGAAATACGGTCGCCCACTCCAAATATGGTCGCGCACTCCAAATACGGTCGCGCACTCCAAATACGGTCGCGCACTCCAAATACGGTCGCGCACTCCAAATACGGAGGCGCACTCCAAAACCAGTCGCGCACTCCAAATACGGAGGCGCACTCCAAATACGGTCGCCCACTCGAAATACGGTCGCCCACTCCAAATATGGTCGCGCACTCCAAATGCGGTCGCGCACTCAAATACCCACTCCAAATAAGGTCGCGCACTCCAAATACGTTCCCGCACTCCAAATACGGTCGCGCATTCCAAATACGGTCGCGCACTCCAAATACCCACTCCATATATGGCCGCCCAATCCAAACACAGTCGCCCACTCCAAATAAGGTCGCCCACTCCAAATACGGTCACGCACTCCAAATACGGTCGCCCACTCCAAATACAGTCGCCCACTCCACATACGGTCGCCCACTCCAAATACGGTCGCGCCCTCAAAAAGCGGTCGCCCACTCCAAATACGAGCGCGCTCTCCAAATGCGGTTGTGCACTCCAAAGGCGGTCGCGCACTGCAAATACATACTCCAAATGCGGTCCCGCACTCCAACTGCGGTCGCGCACTCAAAATACACACTCCAAATAAGGTCGCGCACTCCAAATACGTTCGCGCAATCCAAATACGGTCGCGCTTTCCCAATACCCACTCCAAAACCGGTCGCACACTCTAAATACGGTCGCGTACTCCAAATACGGGCGCACACTCCAAATATGAGCACGAGCTCCAAATACGATCGCCCACTCCATATACGGGCGCCCACTCCAATTAAGGTCGCCTACTCCAAATACGGTCGCCCACTCCAAATACGGTCAAGCACTCCAAATACGGTCGCCCACTCCAATTACGGTCGCCCACTCCACATACGGTCGCCCACTACAAATACGGTCGCGCACTCCAAATACGGTCGCCCACTCCAAATACGGGCACGCACTCCAAGTACGGGCGTGCACTCCATATTCGGGCACGCACTCCAAATACGGGCGTGCACTCCATATACGGGCGCGCACTCCAAATACGGGCGCGCACTCCAAATGCGGGCGCGCACTCCAAATACCCTCTCCAAATACGGTCACGCACTCCAAATACGGGTGCGGACTCCAAATACGGGCGCGCACTCCAAATACGGTCGCCCATTACAAATATGGTCGTCCACTCCAAATACCGTCGCCCACTCCACATACGGTCGCCCACTCCAAATATGGTCTCCCACTCCAAATACGGTCGCCCACTGAAATACGGTCGCACACTCCACATACGGTCGCCCACTCGAAATACGGTCGCAAACTCCAAATATGGTCTCCCACTCCAAATACGGTCGCCCACTGAAATACGGTCGCACACTCCACATACGGTCGCCCACTCCAAATACGGTCGCAAACTCCAAACACGGTCTCGCACTCCAAATACGGGCGCGCACTCCAAATACGGGCACGCACTCCAAATACGGGCGCGCACTCCAAATACGGGCGCGCACTCCAAATACGGGCGCGCAATCAAAATACGGTCGCGCACTCCAAATACAGTCACGCACTCCAAATATGGGCGCGCACTCCAAATACGGGCGCGCACTCCAAATACGGTCGCAAACTCCAAATACGGTCGCAAACTCCAAATACGGGCGCGCACTCCAAATACGGTCACGCACTCCAAATACGGTCGCGCACTCCAAATGCGGTCGCGCACTCCAAATACCCACTCCAAATAAGGTCGCGCACTCCAAATACGGTTGCGCACTCCAAATACGGTCGCGCACTCCAAATACGGTCGCGCATTCCAAATGCGGTTGCGCACTCCAAATACCCACTCCAAATACGGTCGCACATTCCAAATACGGTCACGCACTCCAAATAACCACTCCAAAACCGGTCGCGCAGTCCACATACGGTCGCGCACTCCAAATACGGGCACGCACTCCAAATATGATTGTCCACTCCATATACGGGCGCCAACTCCAAATACGGTCGCCTACTCCAAATACATTCACCCACTCCAAATACGGTCACGTATTCCAAATACTGTCGCCCACTCCAATTACGGTCCCCCACTCCACATACGGTCGCCCACTCCAAATACGGTCGCGCACTCCAAATACGGAAGCCCACTCCAAATACGGGCACGGACTCCAAATATGGTCGCGCACTCCAAATACGGGAGTGCACTCCATATTCCGGCACGCACTCAAAATACAGGCGCGCACTCCAAATGCGGTCGCCCACTCCAAATACGGTCGCGTATTCCAAATACTGTCGCCCACTCCAAATACAGTCGCCCACTCAAAATACAGTCGCAAACTCCAAATACGGGCGCACTCTCCAATTTCGGTCACGCGCTCCAAATATCCACTCCAAATACGGTCGCGCACTCCAAATGCGGTCGCGCACTCCAAATACCCACTCCAAATAAGGTTGCGCACTCCAAATACGGTCGCGCACTCCAAAAACGGTCACCCACTCCTAATACGGTCGCCCACGCCACATACGGTCGCCCACTCCAAATACGGGCGAGCACTCCAAATCCGGGCGTGCACTCCATATACGGGCACACTCTCTAAATACAGGCGCACACTCCAAATACGGACGCGCATTCCAAACACGGTCGTGCGCTCCAAATACGGGCGCGCACTCCATATACGGTCGCGCAATTCAAATACGGTCGCGCTATACAAATACGGACGCCTACTACAAATGCTGTCGCCCACTCCAAATACGGTCGCGCACTCCAAATACGGTCGCCCACTCCAAATACGGTCGCGCACTCCAAATACGGTCGCACACTCCAAATACCCACTCGAAATACGGTCGCACACTCCAAATACGGTCGCCCACTCCAAATGCAGTCGCCCACGCCAAAATATGTTCGCGCACTACAAATACGGTCACGTACTCCAAATATGAGTGCGCACTTTAAATACAGGCACGCAGTCCAAATACGGTCGCCCACTCCAAATATGGTCGCGCATTCCAAATACGGTCGCGCACTCCAAATAACCACTCCAAATGCGGTCGCGCACTCCAAGTACGGTCGCCCACTACAAATACGGTCGCCAACTCCAAATACGGGCGCGCACTCCAAATCCGGTCGCAAACTCCAAATACGGTCGGGCACTCCAAATACGGTCGCGCACTCCAAATACGGGCGCGTACTCCAAATACGGGCGCGCACTCCAAATATGGTCGCTCACTCCAAATACGGTCGCCCACTACACATACGGTCGCCCACTCCAAAAACGGTCGCACACTCCGAATACGGTCGCCCACTCCGAATACGGTCACGCACTCCAAATACGGTCGCCCACTCCAAATACGGGCACGGACTCCAAATACGGGCGCGCACTACAAAAACGGGCGTGCACTCCATATACGGGCACACACTCTAAATACAGGCGCGCACACCAAATGCGGTCGCGCACTCCAAATGCGATCGCGCATTCCATATACGGGCGCGCACTCCATAGACGGGCGCACACTCCAAATGCGGTCGCGCACTCCAAAAGCGGTCGCGCACTCCAAATGTGGTCGCGTACTCCAAATTCGGTCGCGCACTCCAAATACCGACTCCAAATACGGTTGTGCACTCCAAATGCGGTCGCGCACTCCAAATACCCACTCCAAATACGGTCGTGCACACCAAATGCCGTCGCGCACTCCAAATACCCACTCCATATACGGTCGCGCACTCCAAATGCGGTCGCGCACTCCAAATGCGGTCGCGCACTCCAAATACCAACTCCAAATAATGTCGAGCACTCCAAATATGTTCCCGCACTCCAAATATGGTCGCACATTCCAAATACGGTCACGCACTCCAAATACCCACTCCAAAACAAGTCGCGCACTCCAAATACGGTCGGGCACTGCAAATACGTGTGCACACTCCAAATACGATCGCCCACTCCATATACGGCCACCCACTCCAAACACAGTCGCCCACTCCAAATACGGTCGCCCACTCCAAATACCGTCGCGCACTCCAAATACGGTCACCCACTCCAAATACGGTCACCCACTCCACATACGGTCGCCCACTCCAAATACGGTCGCGCACTCCAAATGCGGTCGCGCCCTCCAAATACCCACTCCAAATACGGTCGCGCACTCCAAATGCGGTCGAGCACTCCAAATACCCACTCCAAATACGGTCGCGCACTCCAAATACGGTCGCGCACTCCAAATACCAACTCCAAATAATGTCGAGCACTCCAAATACGTTCCCGCACTCCAAATACGGTTGCACATTCCAAATACGGTCACGCACTCCAAATACCCACTCCAAAACAAGTCGCGCACTCCAAATACGGTCGGGCACTGCAAATACGTGTGCACACTCCAAATACGATCGCCCACTCCATATACGGCCACCCACTCCAAACACAGTCGCCCACTCCAAATACGGTCGCCCACTCCAAATACCGTCGCGCACTCCAAATACGGTCACCCACTCCAAATACGGTCGCCCACTCCACATACGGTCGCCCACTCCAAATACGGTCGCGCACTCCAAATGCGGTCGCGCCCTCCAAATACCCACTCCAAATACGGTCGCGCACTCCAAATGCGGTCGAGCACTCCAAATACCCACTCCAAATACGGTCGCGCACTCCAAATGCGGTTGCGCCCTCCAAATACCCACTCCAAATATGGTCGCGCACTCCAAATGCGGTCGAGCACTCCAAATACCCACTCCAAATAAGGTCGCGCACTCCAAATACGTTCGCACACTCCAAATACGGTCGCACATTCCAAATACGGTCGCGCACTCCAAATACCCACTCCAAAACCAGTCGCGCACTCCAAATACGGTCGCGCACTCCAACTACGGTCGCCCACTCCACATACGGTCGCCCACTCCAAATACGGTCGCCCACTCCAAATACGGTCGCGCACTCCAAATACAGTCACGCACTCCAAATATGGGCGCGCACTCCAAATACGGGCGCGCACTCCAAATACGGTCGCAAACTCCAAATACGGTCGCAAACTCCAAATACGGGCGCGCACTCCAAATACGGTCACGCACTCCAAATACGGTCGCGCACTCCAAATGCGGTCGCGCACTCCAAATACCCACTCCAAATAAGGTCGCGCACTCCAAATACGGTTGCGCACTCCAAATACGGTCGCGCACTCCAAATACGGTCGCGCATTCCAAATGCGGTTGCGCACTCCAAATACCCACTCCAAATACGGTCGCACATTCCAAATACGGTCACGCACTCCAAATAACCACTCCAAAACCGGTCGCGCAGTCCACATACGGTCGCGCACTCCAAATACGGGCACGCACTCCAAATATGATTGTCCACTCCATATACGGGCGCCAACTCCAAATACGGTCGCCTACTCCAAATACATTCACCCACTCCAAATACGGTCACGTATTCCAAATACTGTCGCCCACTCCAATTACGGTCCCCCACTCCACATACGGTCGCCCACTCCAAATACGGTCGCGCACTCCAAATACGGAAGCCCACTCCAAATACGGGCACGGACTCCAAATATGGTCGCGCACTCCAAATACGGGAGTGCACTCCATATTCCGGCACGCACTCAAAATACAGGCGCGCACTCCAAATGCAGTCGCACACTTCAAATGCGGTCGCGTATTCCAAATATGGTCCCGCACTCAATATACGGGCGCGGACTCCAAATACGGGTGCGCACTCCAAATACGGTCGCGCACTACAAATACGGGCGCGCACTCCATATACGGGCGCGCACTCCAAATGCGGTCGCGCACTCCAAATACCCACTCCAAATAAGGACGCGCACTCCAAATACGTTCGCGCACTGCTAATACGGTCCCGCATTCCAAATACGGTCGCGCAAACCAAATACCCACTCCAAAACCGGTCGCGCACTACAAATACGGTCGCGCACTCCAAATACGGGCGCGAACTCCAAATATGGGCTCGCACTCCAAATACGATCACCCACTCCATATACGGGTGCCCATTCCAAATACGGTCGCCTACTCCAAATACGATCGCACACTCCAAATACGGTCGCCCACTCCACATACGGTCGCCCACTCCAAATACGGTCACGCACTCCAAATACGGTCGCCCACTCCAAATACGGAGCTCGGACTCCAAATACGGGCGCGCAATCCAAATACGGGCGCGCACTCCACATACGGGCACACACTCTAAATACAGGCGCGCACTCCAAATGCGTTCGCGCATTCCAAATATGGTTCCACACTCAAAATACGGGCGCGGACTCCAAATTCGGGAGCGCACTCCATATACGGGCGTGCACTCCATAGACGGGCACACACTCCAAATGCGGTCACGCACTCCAATTGTGGTCGCGCACTACAAAGGCGGTCGCGTACTCCAAATACGGTCGCGCACTCCAAATACGGTCGCGCACTCCAAATACGGTCGCACACTCCAAATATGGTCGCGCACTCCAAAGACGGTTGTGCATTCCAAATACGATCGCGCACTCCAAATAACCACTCCAATACACGGGCGCACACTCCAAATCCAGTCGCGCACTCCAGATACGGTCGCCTACTCCAGATGCAGTCACCTGCTCCAAAATACGGTCGTGGACTCCAAATACGGTCGCGTACTCCAAATACGAGTGTGCACTTTAAATTCGGGCACGCAGTCCAAATACGGTCGCCCATTCCAAATATGGTCGCCCACTCCAAATACGGCAGCCCACTCCACATACGGTCGCCCACTCCAAATACGGTCGCCTACTCCAAATACGATCGCCTACTCCAAATACGATTGCCCACTCCAAATACGGTCGCCCACTCCAAACACGGGCGCGCACTCCAAATCCAGTCGCGCATTCCAAATACGATCGCGCACTCCAAATAACCACTCCAAATGCAGTCGCGCACTCCAAATACTGTAGCCCACTCCAAATACGGTCGCCCACTCCAAATACGGGTGCGCACTCCAATACACGGGCACACACTCCAAATCCAGTCGCGCACTCCAGATACGGTAGCCTACTCCAGATGCAGTCACCTGCTCCAAAATACGGTCGTGGACTCCAAATACGGTCGCGTACTCCAAATACGAGTACGCACTTTAAATACGGGCGCGCAGTCCAAATACGGTCGCCCATTCCAAATATGGTCACCCCCTCCAAATACGGCAGCCCACTCCACATACGGTCGCCCACTCCAAATACGGTCGCCTACTCCAAATACGGTCGCCCACTCCAAATACGGTCGCCCACTCCAAACACGGGCGCGCACTCCAAATCCGGTCACGCTCTCCAAATACGGTCGGGCACTCCAAATACGGGCGCGCACTCCAAATACGGGCGCGCACTCCAAATACTGGCGCGCACTCCAAATACGGTCGCGTACTCCAAATACGGTTTCGCACTCCAAATGCGGTCGCGCATTCCAAATGCGGTCGCGCACTCCAAATACGGGCGCGAACTCCAAATACGGGCACACACTTTAAATATGGTCGCGCATTCCAAATACGGTCGCGCACTCCAAATACGGTCGTGCACTCCAAATACGGGCGCACACTCCAAATACGGTCGCGCACTCCAAATGCGGTCGCGCTCTCCAAATACCCACTCCAAATACGGTCGCGCACTCCAAATACGTTCGCGCACTCCAAATACTGTCGTGTATTCTAAATACGGTCGCGCACTCCAAATACACACTCCAAATATGGTCGCGCACTCCAAATACGTTCGCGCACTCCAAATACGGTCGCGCTCTCCAAATACCCACTCCAAAACTGGTCGTGCACTCTAAATACGGTCGCGCACTCCAATTACGGGCGCGCACTCCAAATACGAGCAAGATCTCCAAATACGATCGCCCACTCCATATACGGGCGCCCACTCCAAATAAGGTCGCCTACTCCAAATACGGCCGCCCACTCCAAATACGGTCGCGCACTCCAAATACGGTCGCCCACTCCAATTACGGTCGCCCACTCCACATACGGTCGCCCACTACAAGTACGGTCGCGCACTCAAAATACGGTCGCCCACTCCAAATACGGGCACGCACTCCAAGTACGGGCATGCACTCCATATTCGGGCACGCACTCAAAATACAGGCATGCACTCCAAATGCGGTCGCGCACTTCAAATGCGGTCGCGTATTCCAAATACGGTCTCACACTCCAAATACTGGCGTGCACTCCATATACGGGCGCGCACTCCAAATGCGGGCGCACACTCCAAATGCGTCGCGCACTCCAAATACCCACTTCATATTTGGGTGCGGACTCCAAATACGGGCGCGCACTCCAAATATGGTAGCTCATTACAAATATGGTCACCCACTCCAAATACGGTCGCCCACTCCACATACGGTCGCACACTCCACATAAGGTCGCCCACTCCAAATACGGGCGCGCACTCCAAATACGGTCACAAACTCCAAATACGGTTTCGCACTCCAAATACGGGCGCGCACTCCAAATACGGGCGCGCACTCCAAATGCGGTCGCGCATTCCAAATACATTCGCGCACTCTAAATACAGTCGCGCATTCCAAATACGGTCGCGCACTCCAAATAACCACTCCAAATGCGGTCGCGCACTCCAAATACGGTCGCCCATTCCGAATACAGTCGCCTACTCCAAATACGGGCGCTCACTCCAAACACGGGCGCGCACTCCAAATCCGGTCGCGCACTCCAAATACGGTCGGGTGCTTCAAATACGGTCGGGCAGTCCAAATACGGGCGCGCACTCCAAAAACGGGCGCACACTCCAAATATGGTCGCGCAGTCCAAATACCCACTCCAAATACATTCGCGCACTCCGAATACGGGCGCGCACTCCAAATACGGGCGCGCACTCCAAATACGATCACCCACTCCATATACGGGCGCCCATTCCAAATATGGTCGCCCACTCCAAATACGGCAGCCCACTCCACATACGGTCGCCCACTCCAAATACGGTCGCCCACTCCAAATACGGTCGCCCACTCCAAATACGGTCGCCCACTCCAAACACGGGCGCGCACTCCAAATACGGTCGCGCACTCAAAATACGGGCGCGCACTCATAATATGGGCGCGCAATCCAATTGCGGGCACGCACTCCAAATACGGTCGTGCACTCCAAATACGGGCGCGGATTCCAAATACGGTCGCGCACTCAATTTACGGGCGCACACTCCAAATTCCGGTGCACACTCCAAATGTGGTCGCGCACTCATAAAACGGGCGCGTACTCCAAATGCGGTCGCACACTCCAAATGCGATCGCGCACTCCAAATACGGTCGCGCACTCCAAATACGGTCGCGCACTCCAAATCCGGTCGCGCACTCCAAATACACACTCAAAATAGGGTCGCGCACTCCGAATACGGTCGCCTACTCCAAAAACGGTCGTAAACTCCAAATACAGTCGCGCACTCCAAATGCGGTCGCCCACTCCAAATACGGGCGCGCACTCCAAATACGGTCGCCCATTCCAAATACGGGCGAGCATTCCATATACGGGCGCGCACTCCAAATGCAGTCGTGCACTCTAAATGCGGTCGCGCGCTCCAATTACGATTGCGCACTCCAAATGCGGTCGCGCACTCCAAATAAGGTCGCGCACTCCAAATACGGTCACGCACTCCAAATACGGTCGCACACTCCAAATACCCGCTCCAAATAGGGTCGCGCATTCCAAATACGCTCGAGTACAGCAAATACCCACTCCAAATGCGGTCGCCCACTCCAAATGCGGTTGCGCACTCCAAATGCGGTCGCCCACTCCAAATACGGTCACCCACTCCAAATACGGTCGCCCACTCCAAACACGGGCGCACACTGCAAATACGGTCGCGCACTCAAAATACGGGCGCGCACTCATAATATGGGCGCGCAATCCAATTGCGGGCACGCACTCCAAATACGGTCGTGCACTCCAAATACGGGCGCGGATTCCAAATACGGTCGCGCACTCAATTTACGGGCGCACACTCCAAATTCCGGTGCACACTCCAAATGTGGTCGCGCACTCCAAATACGGGTGTGCACTCCATATTCCGGCACGCACTCCAAATACGGTCGCGTACTCCAAATGCGGTCGCACACTCCAAATGCGATTGCGCACTCCAAGTACGGTCGCGCACTCCAAATACGGTCGCGCACTCCAAATACACACTCAAAATAGGGTCGCGCACTCCGAATACGGTCGCCTACTCCAAATACGGTCGTAAACTCCAAATACAGTCGCGCACTCCAAATGCGGTTGCCCACTCCAAATACGGGCGCGCACTCCAAATACGGTCGCCCATTCCAAATACGGGCGAGCACTCCATATACGGGCGCGCACTCCAAATGCAGTCGTGCACTCTAAATGCGGTCGCGCGCTCCAATTACGATTGCGCACTCCAAATGCGGTCGCGCACTCCAAATAAGGTCGCGCACTCCAAATACGGTCACGCACTCCAAATACGGTCGCACACTCCAAATACCCGCTCCAAATAGGGTCGCGCATTCCAAATACGCTCGTGTACAGCAAATACCCACTCCAAATGCGGTCGCCCACTCCAAATGCGGTTGCGCACTCCAAATGCGGTCGCCTACTCCAAATGCGGTCGCCCACTCCAAATATGGTCGCCTACTCCAAATACGGGCGCACACTAAAAATACGGGCGCGCACTCCAAATACGGTCGCACATACCAAATACGGTCACGCACTCCAAATACGGGCGCGCATTCCAAATACGGTCGCGCACTCCAAAAACGGTCACGCACTCCAAATACGGTCGTCTACTCCAAATACGGTCGCCCACTCCAAATACGGTCGCGCACTCCAAATACTTTCGTGCACTCTAAATACGGTCGCACACTCCAAATATGGGCGCGAACTCAAAACACGGGCGCGCACTCCAAATACGGGCGCGCACTCCAAACACGGTCGCGCACTCCAAATACGTGCGCGGACACCAAATACGGATGCACACTCCAAATACGGGCGCGCACTCCATATACGGTCGCACACTCCAAATACGGTCGCACACTCCAAATACGGTTGCGCACTCCAAATACGGTCGCGCACTCCAAATACGGTTGCGCACTCCAAATACGGGCGTGCATTCCAAATACGGTCGCGCACTCCAAATCCGGTCGCACACTCCAAATACGGTCGCACACTCCAAATACGGTTGTGCACTCCAAATACGGTCGCGCACTCCAAATACAGTCGCGCACTCCAATTACGGTCGCCTACTCCAAATGCGGTCGCGCACTCCAAATACGGTCGCCTTCTCCAAATACGGTCGCCCACTCCAAATACGGTGGTGCACTCCAAATACGGTCACGCACTCCAAATACAGGCGCGCACTCCAAATCCGGTCGCGCACTCCAAATACGGTTGCGCACTTCAAATACGGGCGTGCACTCCAAATACGGTCGCACACTCCAAATACGGTTGCGCACTCCAAATACGGTCGCGCACTCCAATTACGGTCGCCTACTCCAAATGCGGTCGCGCACTCCAAATACGGTCGCCTTCTCCAAATAGGGTCGCCAACTCCAAATACGGTGGCGCACTCCAAATACGGTCACGCACTCCGAATATGGTCGCGCATTGCATATGCAGACGCGCACTCCAAATACGGGCGCGCACTCCAAATACGGGCACGCACTCCAAATACTGTCGCGCATTGCAAATACCGTCGCGCACTCTAAATACCCACTCCAAATACGGTCGCGCACTCCAAATACCCACTCCAAATACGGTCGCGCACTCCAAATAAGGTAGCGCACTCCAAATACCCACTCCAAATACGGTCGCTCACTCCAAATACGGTCACGCACTCCAAATAAGGTCGCGCACTCCAAATACGTTCACGCACTCCAAATACGGTCGCCTTCTCCAAATAGGGTCGCCAACTCCAAATACGGTGGCGCACTCCAAATACGGTCACGCACTCCGAATACGGTCGCGCATTGCATATGCGGACGCGCACTCCAAATACGGGCGCGCACTCCAAATACGGGCACGCACTCCAAATACTGTCGCGCATTGCAAATACCGTCGCGCACTCTAAATACCCACTCCAAATACGGTCGCGCACTCCAAATACCCACTCCAAATACGGTCGCGCACTCCAAATAAGGTAGCGCACTCCAAATACCCACTCCAAATACGGTCGCTCACTCCAAATACGGTCACGCACTCCAAATAAGGTCGCGCACTCCAAATACGTTCACGCACTCCAAATACGGTTGCCTACTCCAAATACGGTTGCACACTCCAAATACGGTAGCCCTCTCCAAATACGGTAGCCCACTCCAAATACGGTCGCCCACTCCAAATACGGGCGTGCACTCCAAATATGGTCGCGCACTCCAAATACGGGCGCGCACTCCAAATACGCTCGCGCACTCCAAATACGGTCGCCTATTCCAAATGCGGTCGCGCACTCCAAATACCCACTCCAAATACGGTCGCCTTCTCCAAATACCGTGGCGCACTCCAAATACAGTCGCGCACTCCAAATACCGTCGTGCATTCCAAATACCGTCACGCACTCCAAATACCCACTCCAAATACGATCGCGCACTCCAAATACGATTGTGCAACCCAAATACCCACTCAAAATACGATCGCGCATTCCAAATACGCTCGCGTACTGCAAATACCCACTCCAAATACGGTCGCGCACTCCATATACGTTCGGGCATTCAAGATATCGTCGCGCACTCCAAATATCCACTGCAAATACGGTCGCGCACTCCAAATATGGTCGCGCACTCCAAATACGCTCGCGCACTCCAAATAAGGTCGCGCTCTCCAAATACGGGCACGCACTCCAAATATGGTAGCGCACTCCAAATGCGTTCGCCCACTCCAAATGCGGTTGCGCACTCCAAATGCGGTCGCCTACTCCAAATGCGGTCGCACACTCCAAATACGGTCGCGCAATCCAAATACGGTCGCCCACTCCAAATGCTGTCGTGCACTCCAAATGCGGTCGCCTACTCCAAATGCGGTCGCGCACTCCAAATACGGGCGCGGACTCCAAATACGGGCGGACACTACAAATACGGGCGCACACTCCAAATACGGTCGTGCATACCAAATACGGTCGCGCACTCCAAATACTGGCGCGCATTCCAAATTCGGTCGCGCACTCCAAGTACGGTCACGCACTCCAAATACGGTCACCCACTCCAAATACGATCGCGCACTCCAAATAATTTCGCGCACTCCAAATACGGCCGCGCACTCCAAGTACGGTCGCGCACTTCAAATATGTGCGCGGACTCAAAATACGGGCGCGCACTCCAAATACGGTCGTGCACACCAAATACGGGCGCGCAATCCGTGTACGGTCGCGCACTCCAAATACGGGCGCGCACTCCAAATACGGGCGCGCAATCCATATACGGTCGTGCACTCCAAATACGGGCATGCACTCCAAATACGGACTCGCACTCCAAATACGGTCGCGCTCTCCAAATACTGGCGCGCATTCCAAATTCGGTCGCGCACTCCAAGTACGGTCGCGCACTTCAAATACGGTCGCCCACTCCAAATACGATCGCGCACTCCAAATAATTTCGCGCACTCCAAATACGGGCGCGCACTCCAAATACGGTCATGCACACCAAATACGGGCGCGCAATCCATATACGGTCGCACACTCCAAATACGGGCGAGCACTCCAAATACGGGCGCGCACTCCATATACGGTTGCACACTCCAAATACGGTTGCGCATTCCAAATACGGTCGCGCACTCCATATACGGTCGCACACTCCAAATACAGATGCGCACTCCAAATCCGGCCACGCACTCCAAATACGGTTGCGCACTCCAAATACGGTCGCCTACTCCAAATGCGGTCGCGCACTCCAATTACGGTCGCCTTCTCCAAATACGGAGGCCCACTCCAAATACGGTTGCGCACTCCAAATACGGGCGCGGACTCCAAATACGGGCGCGCACTCCAAATACGTGCGCGCACTCCAAATGCGGTTGCGCATTCCAAATATGGTCGCGCACTACAAATACGGGCGCGCACTCCAAATACGGTCGCGCACTCCAAATACGGTCGCCCACTCCAAATACGGGCGCGCTCTCCATATACGGGTGCGCACTCCAAATACGAGCGAGCCCTCCAAATACGGTCGCGCATTCCAAATACGGTCGCCCACTCCAAATACGGTCGCGCAATCCGAATACGGTCGCGCACTCCAAATGCAGTCGCGCATTCTAAATACGGTTGCGCACTCCAAATACGGTTGCGCATTGCAAATACGGACACGCACTCCAAATACTGGTCGCGCATTGCAAATTCCATCGCGCACTCTAAATACCCACTCCAAATATGGTCGCGCACTCCAAATATGGTCGCACACTCCAAATGCAGTCGCGCATTCTAAATACGGTCGCGCACTCCAAATACGGTCGCGCATTGCAAATACCGTCGCGCACTCTAAATACCCACTCCAAATACGGTCGCGCACTCCAAATATGGTAGCGCACTCCAAATACCCACTCCAAATACGGTCGCTCACTCCAAATACGGTCACGCACTCCAAATAAGGTCGCACACACCAAATATGGTTGTGCACTCCAAATACGGTCGCCTACTCCAAATATGGTTGCACACTCCAAATACGGTCGCGCACTCCAAATACGGTCGAGCACTCCAAATACGGGCGTGCACTCCAAATGTGGTCGCGCACTCCAAACACGGTCGCGCACTCCAAATACGGGCGCGCACTCCAAATACGCTCGCGCACTCCAAATACGATCGCGCACCCCTAATACCCACTCCAAATACGGTCGCTCCCCCCAAATACGGTCGCGCACTCCAAATACTGTCGCACATTCCAAATATGGTTTCGCACTCCAAATACGGTCGCGCATTCCAAATACGGGCGAGCACTCCAAATACCCACTCCAAATAAGGTCGCACACTCCAAATTCGGGCGTGCATTCCAAATACGGTCGTGCACTCCAAATACGGGCGCGCACTACATATACAGGCACGCACTCCAAATACGGGCGCACACTCCAAATGCGATCGATGATTCCAAATGCGGTAGCGCACTACGAATACGGGCGCGCACTCCAAAAACGGACGCGCACTACAAATACGGTCGCGCACTCCAAATACGGTCGCGCACTCCACATACGGACGCGCACTACAAATACGGTCGCGCACTCCAAATACGGTCGCGCACTCCACATACGGTCGTGCACTCCATATACGGGCGCACACTCCAAATACTGGTACGCACTGCAAATACGGGCGCGCATTCCAAATACGGTCGCGCACGCCAAATACTTTCGCGCACTCCAAATACGGTCGCGCACTCCAAATACGGGCGCGCACTCTAAATACGGTCGCGCACTCCAAATACGGTCGCCAACTCCAAATACGGTCGCGCACTCCAAATACGGTGCGCACTCCAAATACGGTCGCGCACACCATATACGGTCGCGCACTCCAAATACAGGCGCGCACTCTAAATCCGGTCGCGCGCTCCAAATACGGTCGCGCACTCCAAATACGGCCGAGCATTGCAAATAATGTTGCGCATTGCAAATACCGTCGCGCACTCTAATTACCTACTCCAAATACAGTCGCGCACTCCAAATACGGTCGCGCACTCCAAATACGGTCGCCTACTTCAAATACGGTTGCACACTCCAATTACGTTCGCGCACTTCAAATACGGTCGCGCACTCCAAATACAGGCGCGCACTCCAAATGCGGTCGCGCTCTCCAAATACGGGCACGCACTCCAAATACGGTCGCACACTCCAAATACGGTCGCCTATTCCAAATGCGGTCGCGCAATCCAAATACGGTCGCGCACTCCAAATACGGTCGCGCACTCCAAATACGGTCGCGCATTCCAAATACCGTCGCGCACTCCAAATACCCACTCCAAATACGATCGCTCACCCCAAATACGGTCGCGCACTCCAAATACGGTCGCTATTCCAAATACGGGTGCGCACTCCAAATACCCACTCCAAATACGGTCGCGCATTCCAAATACCGTCGCGCACTCCAAATACCCACTCCAAATACGTTCACACACTCCTTATATGGTCGCGCACTCTAAATACCCACTCCAAAAACGATCGCTCACCCCAAATACGGACGCGCACTCCAAATACTGTCGCGCATTCCAAATACGGTCGCGCATTCCAAATACGGTCGCGCTTTCCAAATATGGGCGCGCACTCCAAATACCTACTCCAAATACGATCGCGCACTCCAAATACGGGCGTGCATTCCAAATACGGTGGTGCATTCCAAATACGGGCGCGCACACAATATACGGGTGCGCACTCCAAATACGGTCGCCCGCTCCAAATACGGTTACCCGCTCCAAATACGGTTGCCTACTCCAAATGCGGTCGTCCACTCCAAATACGGACGCGGACTCCAAATTCGGGCGCACACTACAAATACGGGCGCGATCTACAAATACGGTCGCGCATACCAAATACGGTCGCGCCCTCCAAACACGAGCGCGCATTCCAAATACGGGCGCGCATTCCAAATATATTCGCGCACTCCAAATATGGTCGCGCACTCCAAATACGGTCGTCAACTCCAAATACGGTCGCCCACTCCAAATACGGTCGCGCACTCCAAATACTTTTGTGCACTCCAAATACGGGCGCGCACTCCAAATACGGGCGCTCACTCCATATACGGGTGCGCACTCCAAATATGGGCGCACACTCCAGATACGGGCGCGCACTCCAAATATGGGCGTGCACTCCAAATACGGGCGCACACTCCAAATACGGGCGCGTACTCCAAATACGGGCGCGCACTTCAAATGCGGTCTCGCACTCCAAATGTGGGCGCGCACTCCAAATACGGTCGCTGACTCCAAATGCGGTCGCTCAAACCAAATACGGTCGCCTACTACAAGTGCGGGAGCGCACTCCAAATACGGTTGCGCACTCCAAATACGGGCGCACGTTCCAATTGCGGTCGCCCACTCCAAATACGGGAGCACACTCCAAATATGGTCGCGCACTACAAATACAGTCGCGCACTACAAATACGGGCACGAACTCCAAATACGGGCGCGCACTCCTAATTCGGTCGCGCAGATCAAATACGGTCGCGCACTCCAATTACGGGTGCGCACTCCAAATATGGACACAGACTCCAAATACGGGCGCGCACTCCAAATACGGTCGCGCACACCAAATACAGGCGCGCACTCCATATCCGGGCACACACTCCTAATACGGGCGCGCACTCCAAATATGGTCGCGCACCCCAAAAACGGGCACGGACTCCAAATACGGGCGCGCACTCCATATATGGGCGCGCACTCCATATACGGGGGGACACTCCAAATGCAGTCGAAGACTCCAAATGCGCTTGCGCACTAAAAATACGGCCACGCACTCCAAATACGGGCGCGCATTACTAATACGGTCGCGCACTCCAAATACGGGCGCGCATTCCTAATACGGTCGCGCACTCCAAATACGGTCGCGCACTCCAAATACGGTCGCGCACTCCATATACGGTCGCGCACTCCATATTCGGGCGCGCACTCCAAATACGGGCGCATACTCCAAATGCAGTCGAAGACTCCAAATGCGGTCTCGCACTAAAAATACGGGCACGCACTCCAAATACGGGCGCGCATTACTAATACGGTCGTGCACTCCA
The DNA here is from genome assembly GCF_964194155.1 of Cetorhinus maximus. Taxonomy (NCBI): domain Eukaryota; kingdom Metazoa; phylum Chordata; class Chondrichthyes; order Lamniformes; family Cetorhinidae; genus Cetorhinus; species Cetorhinus maximus. The sequence continues at coordinate 20,285 of NW_027598543.1, forward strand.
AATACGGTCGCGCACTCCAAATACGGTCGCGCACTGCATATACGGTCGCGCACTCCAAATACAGGCGCGCACTCCAAATCCGGTCGCGCACTCCAAATACGGGCGCGCACTACAAATTCGTGCGCACACTCCAAATGCGGGCGCACACTCCAAATGCGGTCGAAGACTCCAAATGCGGTCGCGCACTAAAAATACGGGCGCGCACTCCAACTACAGGCACGCACTCCAAATACGGTCGCGCATTCCAAATAAAGGCGCGGACTACAAATACGGGCGAACACTCCAAATGCTGTCAAAGACTCCAAATGCGGTCGCGCACTCCAAATACGGTCACACTCTCCAAATACGGTCACGCACTCCAAATACTTTCGTGCACTCCAAATACGGTCGCGCACTCCAAATACGGGCGCGGACTCCAAATACGGTGGCGCACTCCAAATATGGTCGCGCACTCCATATACGGTCACGCACTCCAAATATAGGCGCGCACTCCAAATACGGTCACGCTCTCCAAATACGGTCGCGCACTCCAAATACGGTCGCCTACTCCAAATGCGGTCGCGCACTGCAAATACGGTCGCCCTCTCCAAATACGGTCGCCCACTCCAAATACAGGCGCGCACAGAAAATACGGGCGCGCATTCCAAATGCGGTCGTGCATTCCAAATACGGTCGCGCACTCCAAATATGGTCGCGCACTCCAAATACGGTCGTCAACTCCAAATACGGTCGCCACTCCAAATACGGTCGCGCACTCCAAATACTTTTGCGCACTCCAAATACGGGCGCGCACTCCAAATACGGGTGCGCACTCCATATACGGGTGCGCACTCCAAATATGGGCGCGCACTCCAGATACAGGCGCGCACTCCAAATATGGACGCGCACTCCAAATACGGGCGCGGACTCCAAATACGGTGGCGCACTCCAAATACGGTGGCGCACTCCATATACGGTCATGCACTCCAAATACAGGCGCGCTCTCCAAATACGGTCGCCTACTCCAAATGCGGTCGCGCACTGCAAATACGGTCGCCCTCTCCAAATACGGTCGCCCACTCCAAATACGGTCGCGCACTCCAAATACGGGCGCGGACTCCAAATACAGGCGCGCACAGAAAATACGGGCGCGCATTCCAAATGCGGTCGCGCATTCCAAATACGGTCGCACACTACATATACGGGCGCTCACTCCAAATACAGTCGCGCACTTCAAATACGGTCACCCACTCCAAATACGGGCGTGCTCTCCATATACGTGTGCACACTCCAAATACGGGCGCGCACTCCAAATACGGTCGCGCACTCCAAATATGGTCGCGCACTCCAAATACGGTCGCGCACTCCAAATACGGTCGCGCATTCTAAATACGGGCGAGCACTCCAAATACCCACTCCAAATACGATCGCGCACTCCAAATACGGGCGTGCATTCCAAATACGGTCGTGCATTCCAAATACGGGCGCGCACACAATATACGGGCGCGCACTCCAAATACGGTCGCCCGCTCCAAATACGGTCGCCCGCTCCAAATACGGTTGCCTACTCCAAATGCGGTCGCCCACTCCAAATACGGGCGCGGACTCCAAATTCGGGCGCACACTACAAATACGGGCGCGATCTACAAATACGGTCGCGCATACCAAATACGGTCGCGCCCTCCAAATACGGGCGCGCATTCCAAATACGGGCGCGCATTCCAAATACGGTCGCGCACTCCAAATACAGTCGCGCACTCCAAATACAGGCGCGCACTCCTAATACGGTCGCGCAGATCAAATACGGTCGCGCACTCCAATTACGGGTGCGCACTCCAAATACGGGGGCGCACTCCAAATACGGTCGCGCACTCCAAATATGGACACAGACTCCAAATACGTGCGCGCACTCCAAATACGGTCGCGCACTCCAAATACGGTCGCGCACACCAAATACAGGTGCACACTCCAAATCCGGTCGCGCACTCCAAATACGGGCACGCACTACAAATACGTGCGCACACTCCAAATGCGGGCGCACACTCCAAATGCGGTCGAAGACTCCAAATACGGTCGCGCACTAAAAATACGGGCGCGCACTCCAAATACGGGCGCGCACTTCAAATACGTTCGCCCATTCCAAATACGTGCGCCCACTCCAACTACAGGCGCGCACTCCAAATACGGTCGCGCATTCCAAATAAAGGCGCGGACTACAAATACGGGCGAACACTCCAAATGCTGTCAAAGACTCCAAATGCGGTCGCGCACTAAAAATACGGGCGCGCACTCCAAATACGGGCGCGCAATCCAAATACGGTCGCGCACTCCAAATACGGGCGCACATTCCAATTGTGGTCGCCCACTCCAAATACGGGAGCACACTCCAAATATGGTCGCGCACTCCAAATACAGTCGCGCACTCCAAATACGGGCGCACACTCCTAATACGGTCGCGCAGATCAAATACGGTCGCGCAATCCAAATACGGTCGCGAACACCAAATACAGGCGCGCACTCCATATCCGGGCACACACTCCAAATACGGTCGCGCACTCCAAATACGGGCACGGACTCCAAATACAGGCGCGCACTCCATATATGGGCGCGCACTCCAAATACGGGGGTACACTCCAAATGCAGTCGAAGACTCCAAATGCGGTCACGCACTAAAAATACGGGCACGCACTCCAAATACGGGCGCGCATTACTAATACGGTCGCGCACTCGAAATACGGGCGCGCATTCCTAATACGGTCGCGCACTCCATATACGGTCGCGCACTCCAATTACAGGCGCGCACTCCAAATACGGTCGCGCTCTCCAAATTCGGGGGCACACTGCATATACGGGCGCGCACTCCAAATATGGGCGCATACTCCAAATGCAGTCGAAGACTCCAAATGCGGTCTCGCACTAAAAATACGGGCACGCACTCCAAATACGGGCGCGCATTAATAATACGGTCGCGCACTCCAAATACGGGCGCGCATTCCTAATACGGTCGCGTGCTCCAAATACGGTCGCGCACTCCAAATACGTGCGCCCACTCCAACTACAGGCGCGCACTCCAAATACGCTCGCGCATTCCAAATAAAGGCGCGGACTACAAATACGGGCGAACACTCCAAATGCTGTCAAAGACTCCAAATGCGGTCACGCACTAAAAATACGGGCGCGCACTCGAAATACGGGCGCGCACTCCAAATACGTTCGCCCACTCCAAATACGTGCGCCCACTCCAACTACAGGCGCGCACTCCAAATACGCTCGCGCATTCCAAATAAAGGCGCGGACTACAAATACGGGCGAACACTCCAAATGCTGTCAAAGACTTCAAATGCAGTCGCCCACTCCAAATGTGGTCGACTACTCCAAATGCGGTCGCGCACTCCAAATACGGTCGGACACTCCAAATACGGTCGCGCACTCCAAATACTTTCAGCACTCCAAATTCGGTCGCGCACTCCAAATACGGGCGCGGACTCCAAATACGGGCGCGCATTCTAAATACGGTCGCACACGCCAAATACTTTTGCGCACTCAAATACGGTCACGCACTCCAAATACGGGCGCGGACTCCAAATACGGTGGAGCACTCCAAATACGGTCGCGCACTCCATATACGGTCACGCACTCCAAATACAGGCGCGCACTCCAAATCCAGTCGCGCAATCCAAATACGGTCGCGCACACAAAATACAGGCGCGCATTCCAAATGCAGTCGCGCATTCCAAATACGGTTGCGCACTACAAATACGGGCGCGCACTCCAAATACAGTCGCGCACTTCAAATACGGTCGCCCACTCCAAATACGGGCATGCTCTCCATATACGGGTGCACACTCCAAATACGGGCGCGCACTCCAAATACGGTCGCGCACTCCAAATACGGTCGCGCACTCCAAATACGGTTGAGCATTGCAAATACGGTCACGCATTGCAAATACCGTCGCGCATTCTAAATACCTACTCCAAATACGGTCGCGCACTCCAAATAAGGTAGCGCACTCCAAATACCCACTACAAATACGGTCGCTCACTCCAAATACGGTCGCGGACTCCAAATACGGTCGCGCACTCCAAATGCGGGCGCGCACTCCAAATACAGTCGCACACTCCAAATACGGTCGCCTATTCCAAATGCGGTCGCGCACTCCAAATACCAACTCCAAATACGGTCGCCTACTCCAAATACGGTCGCGCACTCCAAATACGGTCGCGCACTCCAAATACGGTCGCGCATTCCAAATACCGTCGCGCACTCCAAATACCCACTCCAAATACGTTCGCACACTCCAAATACGGTCGCGCACTCTAAATACCCACTCCAAATACGATCGCTCAACCCAAATACGGTCGCGCACTCCAAATACGGTCGCGCATTCCAAATACGGGCGCGCACTCCAAATACCCACTCCAAATACAGTCGCGCATTCCAAATACCGTCGCGCACTCCAAATACGTTCACACACTCCTTATATGGTCGCGCACTCTAAATACCCACTCCAAATACGATCGCTCACTCCAAATACGGTCGCGCACTCCAAATACTGTCGCGCATTCCAAATGCGGTCGCGCACTCCAAATACGGTCTCCCATTCCAAATACGGGCGCGCACTCCAAATACCCACTCCAAATACGGTCGCGCACTCCAAATACGGGTGCGCATTCCAAATACGGTCGTGCATTCCAAATACGGGCGCACACACCATATACAGGCGCGCACTCCAAATACGGTCGCCCGCTCCAAATTCGGTCTCCCGCTCCAAGTACAGTTGCCTACTCCAAATGCGGTCGCCCACTCCAAATACGGGCGCAGACTCCAAATTCGGGCGCACACTACAAATACGGGCGCGAACTACTAATACGGTCGCGCATACCAAATACGGTCGCGCCCTCCAAATACGGCCGCGAATTCCAAATACGGTCGCGCACTCCAAATATGGTCGCGCACTCCAAATACGGTCGTCAACTCCAAATACGGTCGCCCACTCCAAATACGGTCGCGCACTCCAAATACTTTTGCGCACTCCAAATACGGGCGCGCATTACAAATACGGTAGCGCACTCCAAATACGGGCGCGGACTCAAAATACGGGTACGCACTCCAAATACGGTCGCGCACACCAAATACGGGCGCGCACTCCATATACGGGCGCGCAATCCAAATATGGGCGCGCACTCCAAATACGGGCGCGCACTCCAAATATGGGCGCGTACTCCAAATACGGGCGTGCATTTCAAATGCGGTCGCGCACTCCAAATGCGGGCGCGCACTCCAAATATGGTCACCGACTCCAAATGCGGTCGCTCAAACCAAATACGGTCGCCTACTACAAATGCGGTAGCGCACTCCAAATACGGTCGCGCACTCCAAATATGGGCGCACATTCCAAATGCGGTCGCCCACTTCAAATACGGGAGCGCACTCCAAATATGGTCGCGCACTCCAAATACAGTCGCGCACTCCAAATACGGGCGGGAACTCCAAATACAGGTGCGCACTCCTAATACGGTCGCACAGATCAAATACGGTCGCGCACTCCAATTACGGGTGCGCACTCCAAATACGGGCGCGCACTCCAAATACGGTCGCACACTCCAAATACTGTCGTGCACTCCAAATACGGGCGGGAACTCCAAATACGGGCGCGCTCTCCTAATACGGTCGCACAGATCAAATACGGTCGCGCATTCCAATTACGGGTGCGCACTCCAAATACGGGCGCGCACTCCAAATACGGGCGCGCACTCCAAATACAGTCGCGCACTCCAAATACGGGCGGGAACTCCAAATACGGGCGCGCACTCCTAATCGGTCGCGCAGATCAAACACGGTCGCGCACTCCAATTACGGGTGCGCACTCCAAATACGGGCGCACACTCCAAATACGGGCGCGCACTCCAAATACGGTCGCGCACTCCAAATATGGTCGCGCACACCAAATACAGGCGCGCACCTCCATATCCGGGCGCGCACTCCAAATACGGTCGCGCACTCCAAATACGGGCACGGACTCCAAATACGGGCGCGCACTCCATATATGGGCGCGCACTCAAAATACGGGGGGACACTCCAAATGCAGTCGAAGACTCCAAATGCGGTCGCGCACTAAAAATACGGGCACGCACTCCAAATACGGGCGCGTATTACTAATACGGTCGAGGACTCCAAATACGGGCGCGCATTCCAAATACGGTCGCGCACTCCAAATACGGTCGCGCACTCCAAATACGGTCGCGCAATCCATATACGGTCGCGCACTCCAAATACAGGCGCGCACTCCAAATCCGGTCGCGCAATCCAAATACGGTCGCGCACTCCAAATACGGGCGCGGACTCCAAATACGGTCACGCACTCCAAATACGGTCGCCCACTCCAAATACGGGCGCGCTCTCCATATACGGGTGCACACTCCAAATACGGGCGCACACTCCAAATACGGTCACCCACTCCAAATACGATCGCTCAACCCAAATACGGTCGCGCACTCCAAATACGGTCGCACATTCCAAATACGGGTGCGCACTCCAAATACCCACTCCAAATACAGTCGCGCATTCCAAATACCGTCGCGCACTCCAAATACCCACTCCAAATACGTTCGCACACTCCTTATATGGTCGCGCACTCTAAATACCCACTCCAAATACGATTGCTCACTCCAAATACGGTCGCGCACTCCAAATACTGTCGCGCATTCCAAATGCGGTCGCGCACTCCAAATACGGTCTCGCATTCCAAATACGGGCGCGCACTCCAAATACCCACTCCAAATACGGTCGCGCACTCCAAATACGGGCGCGCATTCCAAATACGGTCGTGCATTCCAAATACGGGCGCACACACCATATACAGGCGCGCACTACAAATACGGTCGCCCGCTCCAAATACGGTCGCCCGCTCCAAATACAGTTGCCTACTCCAAATGCGGTCGCCCACTCCAAATACGGGCGCAGACTCCAAATTCGGGCGCACACTACAAATACGGGCGCGAACTACTAATACGGTCGCGCATACCAAATACGGTCGCGCCCTCCAAATACGGCCGCGATATCCAAATACGGTCGCGCACTCCAAATATGGTAGCGCACTCCAAATACGGTCGTCAACTCCAAATACGGTCGCCCACTCCAAATACGGTCGCGCACTCCAAATACTTTTGCGCACTCCAAATACGGGCGCGCATTACAAATACGGTAGCGCACTCCAAATACGGGCGCGGACTCAAAATACGGGTACGCACTCCAAATACGGTCGCGCACACCAAATACGGGCGCGCACTCCATATACGGGCGCGCACTCCAAATATGGGCGCGCACTCCAGATACGGGCGCGCAATCCAAATATGGGCGCGCACTCCAAATACGGGCGCGCACTCCAAATATGGGCGCGTACTCCAAATACAGGCGTGCATTTCAAATGCGGTCGCGCACTCCAAATGCGGGCGCGCACTCCAAATATGGTCACCGACTCCAAATGCGGTCGCTCAAACCAAATACGGTCGCCTACTACAAATGCGGTCGCGCACTCCAAATACGGTCGCGCACTCCAAATATGGGCGCACATTCCAAATGCGGTCGCCCACTTCAAATACGGCAGCGCACTCCAAATATGGTCGCGCACTCCAAATACAGTCGCGCACTCCAAATACGGGCGGGAACTCCAAATACAGGCGCGCACTATTAATACGGTCGCACAGATCAAATACGGTCGCGCATTCCAATTACGGGTGTGCACTCCAAATACGGGCGCGCACTCCAAATACGGTCGCACACTCCAAATACTGTCGCGCACTCCAAATACGGGCGGGAACTCCAAATACGGGCGCGCTCTCCTAATACGGTCGCACAGATCAAATACGGTCGCGCATTCCAATTACGGGTGCGCACTCCAAATACAGTCGCGCACTCCAAATACGGGCGGGAACTCCAAATACGGGCGCGCACTTTTAATCGGTCGCGCAGATCAAACACGGTCGCGCACTCCAATTACGGGTGCGCACTCCAAATACGGGCGCACACTCCAAATACGGGCGCGCACTCCAAATACGGTCGCGCACTCCAAATATGGTCGCGCACACCAAATACAGGCGCGCACTCCATATCCGGGCGCGCACTCCAAATACGGGCGCGCACTCCAAATACGGTCGCGCACTCCAAATACGGGAACGGACTCCAAATACGGGCGCGCACTCCATATATGGGCGCGCACTCAAAATACGGGGGGACACTCCAAATGCAGTCGAAGACTCCAAATGCGGTCGCGCACTAAAAATACGGGCACGCACTCCAAATACGGGCGCGCATTACTAATACGGTCGAGGACTCCAAATACGGGCGCGCATTCCAAATACGGTCGCGCACTCCAAATACGGTCGCGCACTCCATATACGGTCGCGCACTCCAAATACAGGCGCGCACTCCAAATCCGGTCGCGCAATCCAAATACGGTCGCACACTCCAAATACGGTCGCCTACTCCAAATACGGTCGCCTACTCCAAATACGGTCGCAAACTCCAAATACGGTCGCGCACTCCAAATACGGTCGCGCACTCCAAATACAGGGCGTGCACTCCAAATACGGTCGCGCAATTCGAATACGGTCGGGCACTCCAGATGCAGTCGCGCATTCTAAATACGGTCGCGCTCTCCAAATACGGTCGCACACTCCAAATACGGTCGCGCACTCCAAATACGGTCGCGCACTCCAAATACGGTCGCGCACTCCGAATACGGTCGCGCACTCCAAATGCAGTCGCGCATTCTAAATACGGTCGCGCACTCCAAATACGGTCGCGCATTGCAAATACGGTCGCGCACTCCATATACGGTCGCGCATTGCAAATACAGTCGCGCAATCTAAGTACCCACTCCAAAAACGGTCGCGCACTCCAAATAAGGTAGTGCACTCCAAATACCCACTTCAAATACGGTCGCTCACTCCAAATACGGTCGCGCACTCCAAATACGGTCACGCATTGCAAATACCGTCGCGCACTCTAAATACCCACTCCAAATACGGTCGCGCACTCCAAATACGGTCGCGCACTCCAAATACGGTTGCGCACTCCAAATACGGTCGCGCATTGCAAATACCGTCGCTCACTCTAAATACCTACTCCAAATACGGTTGCGCACTCCAAATATGATACCGCACTACAAATACCCACTCCATATACGGTCGCTAACTCCAAATATGGTCACGCACTCCAAATACGGTCGTGCACTCCAAATGCGGTCGCGCACTACAAATACGGTCGCGCACTCCAAATACGGTCGCGCACTACAAATACGGTCGCGCACTCCAAATACGGTCGCGCACTCTAAATACAGTCGCGCACTCCATATATAGGCGCGAACTCCAAAAACGTGCGTGCACTCCTAATACGGTCGCACAGACCAAATCCGGTCGCGCATTCAATATACGGTCGCGCACTCCAAATACGGTCGCCTACTCCAAATGCGGTCGCGCACTCCAAATACGGTCGCCCACTACAAATACGGTCGCGCACTCCAAATACTTTAGCGCACTCCAAATACGGCCGCGGACTCCAAATACGGGCACGCACTCCAAATACGGTCGCGCACACCAAATACGGGCGTGCACTCCATATACGGGCGCGCACTCCAAATACGGGCGCGCACTCCTAATACGGTCGCGCACTCCAAATATGGTCGCCTACTCCAAATACAGTCGCAAACTCCAAATACGGTCGCGCACTCCAAATACGGTCGCGCACTCCAAATACAGGGCGTGCACTCCAAATACGGTCGCGCAATTCGAATACGGTCGGGCACTCCAAATGCAGTCGCGCATTCTAAATACGGTCGCGCTCTCCAAATACGGTCGCACACTCCAAATACGGTCGCGCTCTCCAAATACGGTCGCGCACTCCAAATACTTTAGCGCACTCCAAATATGGCCGCGGACTCCAAATACGGGCACGCACTCCAAATACGGTCGCGCACACCAAATACGAGCGCGCACTCCATATACGGGTGCGCACTCCAAATACGGGCGCGCACTCCTAATACGGTCGCGCACTCCAAATATGGTCGCCTACTCCAAATACAGTCGCAAACTCCAAATATGGTCGCGCACTCCAAATACGGTCGCGCACTCCAAATACAGGGCGTGCACTCCAAATACGGTCGCGCATTGCAAATACCATTGCGCACTCTAAATACCCACTCCAAATACGGTCGCGCACTCCAAATACGGTCGCCCACTCCAAATATGGTCGCCCACTCTAAATACGGTCGCCCACTCCAAATACAGTCACGCACTCCAAATACGGTTGCGCACTCTAAATACGGTCGCGCACTCCAAATACGGTAGCGCACTCCAAATACGGGCGTGCACTCCGATTGCGGTCGTGCACTCCAAATACGGTCGCTCACTCCAAATACGGGCGCGCACTCCAAATACGGTCGCGCACTCCAAATACGGTCGCGCACTCCAAATACGCTCGCGCACTCCAAATACGGTCGCTCACTCCAAATACGGTCGTGCACTCCAAATACGGGCGAGCACTCCAAATACGGTCGCCACTCCAAATACGGGCGTCTATTCCAAATGCGGTCACGCACTCCAAATACCCACTCCAAATACGGTCGCCTACTCCAAATACGGTCGCGCACTCCAAATACGGTCGCGCACTCCAAATACTGACGCGCACTCCAAATACGGTCGCCCATTCCAAATAAGGGCGCCCACTCCAATTCCGGTCGCCCACTCCAAATACGGGCACGCACTCCAAATACGGTCGCGCACTCCAAATACGGTCGCGCATTGCAAATACCGTCGCGCACTCTAAATACCTGCTCCAAATACGGTTGCGCACTCCAAATAAGATACCGCACTCCAAATACCCACTCCAAATACGATCGCGCACTCCAAATACGGTCGCGCACTCCAAATGCGGTCGCGCACTCCAAATACGGTCGCCCACTACAAATACGGTCGCGCACTCCAAATACTTTAGCGCACTCCAAATACGGCCGCGGACTCCAAATACGGGCACGCACTCCAAATACGGTTGCGCACACCAAATACGGGCGTGCACTCCATATACGGGCGCGCACTCCAAATACGGGCGCGCACTCCTAATACGGTCGCGCACTCCAAATATGGTCGCCTACTCCAAATACAGTCGCAAACTCCAAATACGGTCGCGCACTCCAAATACGGTCGCGCACTCCAAATACAGGGCGTGCACTCCAAATACAGTCGCGCAATTCGAATACGGTCGGGCACTCCAAATGCAGTCGCGCATTCTAAATACGGTCGCGCTCTCCAAATACGGTCGCACACTCCAAATACGGTCGCGCACTCCAAATACGGTCGCGCACTCCAAATACTTTAGCGCACTCCAAATACGGCCGCGGACTCCAAATACGGGCACGCACTCCAAATACGGTCGCACACACCAAATACGAGCGCGCACTCCATATACGGGTGCGCACTCCAAATATGGTCGCCTACTCCAAATACAGTCGCAAACTCCAAATACGGTCGCGCACTCCAAATACGGTCGCGCACTCCAAATACAGGGCGTGCACTCCAAATACGGTCGCGCATTGCAAATACCATTGCGCACTCTAAATACCCACTCCAAATACGTTCGCGCACTCCAAATACGGTCGCCCACTCTAAATATGGTCGCCCACTCTAAATACGGTCGCCCACTCCAAATACAGTCACGCACTCCAAATACGGTAGTGCACTCCAAATACGGGCGTGCACTCCGATTGCGGTCGTGCACTCCAAATACGGTCGCTCACTCCAAATACGGGCGCGCACTCCAAATACGGTCGCGCACTCCAAATACGGTCACGCACTCCAAATACGCTCGCGCACTCCAAATACGGTCGCTCACTCCAAATACGGTCGTGCACTCCAAATACGGGCGAGCACTCCAAATACGGTCGCCACTCCAAATACGGGCGTCTATTCCAAATGCGGTCACGCACTCCAAATACCCACTCCAAATACGGTCGCCTACTCCAAATACGGTCGCGCACTCCAAATACGGTCGCGCACTCCAAATACTGACGCGCACTCCAAATACGGTCGCCCATTCCAAATAAGGGCGCCAACTCCAATTCCGGTCGCCCACTCCAAATACGGGCACGCACTCCAAATACGGTCGCGCACTCCAAATACGGTCGCGCATTGCAAATACCGTCGCGCACTCTAAATACCTGCTCCAAATACGGTTGCGCACTCCAAATAAGATACCGCACTCCAAATACCCACTCCAAATACGATCGCGCACTCCAAATACGGTCGCGCACTCCAAATACGGTCGCGCAATTCGAATACGGTCGAGCACTCCAAATACGGTCGCGCATTCTAAATACGGTCGCGCTCTCCAAATACGGTCGCACACTCCAAATACGGTCGCGCACTCCAAATACGGTCGCGCACTCCAAATACGGTCGCGCACTCCGAATACGGTCGCGCACTCCAAATGCAGTCGCGCATTCTAAATACGGTCGCGCACTCCAAATACGGTCGCGCATTGCAAATACGGTCGCGCACTCCATATACGGTCGCGCATTGCAAATACAGTCGCGCAATCTAAATACCCACTCCAAAAACGGTCGCGCACTCCAAATAAGGTAGTGCACTCCAAATACCCACTTCAAATACGGTCGCTCACTCCAAATACGGTCGCGCACTCCAAATACGGTCACGCATTGCAAATACCGTCGCGCACTCTAAATACCCACTCCAAATACGGTCGCGCACTCCAAATACGGTACCGCACTCCAAATACGGTTGCGCACTCCAAATACGGTCGCGCATTACAAATACCGTCGCTCACTCTAAATACCTACTCCAAATACGGTTGCGCACTCCAAATATGATACCGCACTACAAATACCCACTCCATATACGGTCGCTAACTCCAAATATGGTCACGCACTCCAAATACGGTCGCGCACTCCATATACGGTCGCTAACTCCAAATATGGTCACGCACTCCAAATACGGTCGCGCACTCCAAATGCAGTCGCGCACTCCATATATGGGCGCGAACTCCAAATGCGGTCGCGCACTACAAATACGGTCGCGCACTCCAAATACGGTCGCCTACTCCAAATGCGGTCGCGCACTCCAAATACGGTCGCCCACTACAAATACGGTCGCGCACTCCAAATACTTTAGCGCACTCCAAATACGGCCGCGGACTCCAAATACGGGCACGCACTCCCAATACGGTCGCGCACATCAAATACGGGCGCGCACTCCATATACGGGCGCGTACTCCAAATACGCGCGCGCACTCCTAATACGGTCGCGCACTCCAAATACGGCCGCCTACTCCAAATACGGTCGCACACTCCAAATACGGGCGTGCACTCCAAATACGGTCGCGCAATTCGAATACGGTCGCGCACTCCAAATGCAGTCGCGCATTCTAAAAACGGTCGCGCACTCCAAATACGGTCGCGCATAGCAAATACGGTCGCGCACTCCAAATACGGTCGCGCATTGCAAATACCATTGCGCACTCTAAATACCCACTCCAAATACGGTCGCGCACTCCAAATACGGTCGCCCACTCCAAATATGGTCGCCCACTCTAAATACGGTCGCCCACTCCAAATACAGTCACGCACTCCAAATACGGTTGCGCACTCCAAATACGTTCGCGCACTCCAAATACGGTCACCCACTCCAAATACGGTCGCCCACTCTAAATACGGTCGCGCACTCCAAATACGGTAGCGCACTCCAAATACGGGCGTGCACTCCGATTGCGGTCGTGCACTCCAAATACGGTCGCTCACTCCAAATACGGGCGCGCACTCCAAATATGGTCGCGCACTCCAAATACGGTCGCGCACTCCAAATATGCTCGCGCACTCCAAATACGGTCGCTCACTCCAAATACGGTCGTGCACTCCAAATACGGGCGAGCACTCCAAATACGGTCGCCACTCCAAATACGGGCGTCTATTCCAAATGCGGTCGCGCACTCCAAATACCCACTCCAAATACGGTCGCCTACTCCAAATACGGTCGCGCACTCCAAATACGGTCGCGCACTCCAAATACTGACGCGCACTCCAAATACGGTCGCCCATTCCAAATAAGGGCGCCCACTCCAATTCCGGTCGCCCACTCCAAATACGGTCACGCACTCCAAATACGGTCGCGCACTCCAAATACGGTCGCGCATTGCAAATACCATCGCGCACTCTAAATACCTGCTCCAAATACGGTTGCGCAATCCAAATAAGATACCGCACTCCAAATACCCACTCCAAATACGATTGCGCACTCCAAATACGGTCGCCTACTCCAAATACGGTTGCACACTCCAAATACTGTCGCGCACTCCAAATACGGTCGCGCACTCCAAATACGGTCGCGCACTCCAAATATGGTCGCGCATTCCAAATACGGTCGCGCACTTCAAATACGGTCGCGCACTCCAAACACGGTCGCCTACTCCAAATGAGGTCGCGCACTCCAGATACGGTCGCCTTCTCCAAATACGGTCGCCCAACTCCAAATACGGTCGCGCAATCCAATTACGGGCGCGGACTGCAAATACGGGCGCTCACTCCAAATACAGGCGCGCACTCCAAATGCGGTCACGCATTCCAAATACGGTCTCACACTACAAATACGGTCGTGCACTCCAAATATGGTCGCCCACTCCAAATACGGGTGCGCACTACAAATACGGTTGCCCATTACAAATAAGGCGAGCACTCCATTTATGGGCACACACTCCAAATACGGTCGCGCACTCCAAATACGTCGCCCATTCCAAATAAGGCGAGCACTCCATATACGGGCGCACACTCCAAATGCGGTCGCGCACTACAAATACGGTCGCGCACTCCAAATGCAGTCGCGCATTCTAAATACGGTCGCGCACTCCAAATACGGTCGCGCTCTCCAAATACGGTGGCGCACTCCAAATACGGTCGCGCACTCTAAATACGGTTGCACATTCCAAATACGGATGCGCACACCAAATACGGGTGCGGACTCCATATACAGGAGCGCACTCCAAATACGGGCGCGCACTCCAAATACGGGCGTGCACTCCAAATACAGGCCCGCACTCCAAATACAGGCGCGCACTCCAAATACGGGCGTTCTCTCCAAATACAGGCGCGCACTCCAAATCCGGTCGCGCACTCCAAATACAGGCGCGCACTTCAAATCCGGTCGCGCACTCCAAATACGGTCGCCTACTCCAAATCCGGTCGCGCACTCCAAATACGGTCGCCCACTCCAAATACGGTCGCCTATTCCAAATACGGTCGCGCACTCCAAATTCGGTCGCGCACTCCAAATACGGTTGCACATTCCAAATACGGATGCGCACACCAAATACGGGTGCGGACTCCATATACAGGAGCGCACTCCAAATACGGGCGCGCACTCCAAATACGGGCGTGCACTCCAAATACAGGCCCGCACTCCAAATACAGGCGCGCACTCCAAATACGGGCGTTCTCTCCAAATACAGGCGCGCACTCCAAATCCGGTCGCGCACTCCAAATACAGGCGCGCACTTCAAATCCGGTCGCGCACTCCAAATACGGTCGCCTACTCCAAATCCGGTCGCGCACTCCAAATACGGTCGCCCACTCCAAATACGGTCGCCTATTCCAAATACGGTCGCGCACTCCAAATTCGGTCGCGCACTCCAAATACGGTTGCGCATTCCAAATACGGATGCGCACACCAAATACAGGCGCGGACTCCATATACAGTTGCGCACTCCAAATCCGGTCGCGCACTCCAAATACAGGCGCGCACTTCAAATCCGGTCGCACACTCCAAATACGGTCGCCTACTCCAAATCCGGTCGCGCACTCCAAATACGGTCGCCCACTCCAAATACGGTCACCTATTCCAAATACGGTCGCGCACTCCAAATTCGGTCGCGCACTCCAAATACGGTTGCGCATTCCAAATACGGATGCGCACACCAAATACAGGCGCGGACTCCATATACAGTTGCGCACTCCAAATACGGTCGCGCACTCCAAATACGGTCGCACATTCCAAATACCGTCGCGCACTCCAAATACCCACTCCAAATACTGTCACACACTCCAAATACGGTCGCGCACTCCAAATACCCACTCCAAATACTGTCACACACTCCAAATACGGTCGCTCACCCCAAATACGGTTGTGCATTCCAAATACGGTCACACAATCCAAATATGGTCGCGCAATCCAAATACGGGCGCGCACTCCATATAAGGGCGCGCACTCCAAATACGGGCGCGCACTCCAAATGCGGTCGCGCATTCCATATACGGGCGCGCACTCCAAATACGGGCGCGCACTCCAAATACGGGTACGCAGTCCAAATACGGTCGCGCACTCCAAATACGGGCGCCCACTCCAAATACGGTCACGCACTCCAAATACGGGCGCGCATTCCAAATACGGTCGCGTACTCGAAATACGTGGGCGAAAACCAAGTACGGGTGCGCTCTCCATATACGGGCGCGCACTCCAAATACGGGCGCGCACTCCAAATGCGGTCACGCACTACAAATACGGTCGCCCGCTCCAAATACGGTCGCGCACTCCAAATGCCGTCGTGCACTCCAAATACGGTCGCGCACTCCAAATACGGTCGCGCTCTCCAAATGCCGTCGCGCACTCCAAATACGGTCGCGCACTCCAAATACGGTCGCGCTCTTCAAATGCCGTAGCGCTCTCCAAATACGGTCGCGCAATCCGAATACGGTCGCGCACTCCAAATACAGTCGCGCATTCTAAATACGGTCCAGCACTCCAAATACGGTCGCACATTGCAAATTCGGTCGCGCACTCCAAATATGGTCGCGCACTACAAATACGGTTGCGCACTCCAAAGACAGTGGCGCATTGCAAATACCGTCGCGCACTCTAAATACCCACTCCAAATACGGTCGCGCACTCCAAATAAGGTAGGGCACTCCAAATACCCACTCCAAATACGGTCGCGCACTCCAAATACGTTCGCCTACTCCAAATACGGTCGCACACTCCAAATACGGGCGCGCACTCCAATTGCGGTCGCGCACTCCAATTACGGTCGCGCACTCCAAATACGGGCGTGCACTCCAAATACGGTCGCGCACTCGAAATACGGACGCGCACTACAAATACGGGCGCGGACTCCAAATATGGGCGCGCACTCCTAATAAGGTCGCCCATTCCAAATAAGGGCGCCCACTCCAAATACGGTCGCCCACTCCAAATACGGGCACGCACTCCAAATACGGTCGCGCACTCCAAATACGTTCGCCTACTCCATATACGGGCGCGCACTCCAAATACGGTCGCGCACTCCAAATACGGTCGCGCATTGCAAATCCCGTCGCGCACTCTAAATACCCACTCCAAATACGGTCGCACACTCCAAATACGGTCGCGCACTCCAAATACGGTCGCGCACTCCAAATACGGTCGCGCACTCCAAATACGGTCACGCATTGCAAATAACATCGCTGCACTCTAAATACCTACTCCAAATACGGTTGCGCACTCCAAATAAGATAGCGCACTCCAAATACCCACTCCAAATACGGTCGCTCACTCCAAATATGGTCACGCAATCCAAATACGGTCGCGCACTCCAAATACGGTCACGCATTGCAAATACCGTCGGCACTCTAAATACCCACTCCAAATACGGTCGCGCACTCCAAATACGGTCGCCCACTCCAATTACGGTCGCGCATTGCAAATAGCATCGTGCCCTCTAAATACCCAATCCAAATACGGTCGCGCACTCCAAAGAAGGTTGCGCACTCCAAATACCCACTCCAAATACGGTCGCGCACTCCAAATACGATCGCGCACTCCAAATACGGTGGAGCACTCCAAATACGGTCGCGCACTCCATATACGGTCACGCACTCCAAATACAGGCGCGCACTCCAAATCCAGTCGCGCAATCCAAATACGGTCGCGCACACAAAATACAGGCGCGCATTCCAAATGCAGTCGCGCATTCCAAATACGGTTGCGCACTACAAATACGGGCGCGCACTCCAAATACAGTCGCGCACTTCAAATACGGTCGCCCACTCCAAATACGGGCATGCTCTCCATATACGGGTGCACACTCCAAATACGGGCGCGCACTCCAAATACGGTCGCGCACTCCAAATACGGTCGCGCACTCCAAATACGGTTGAGCATTGCAAATACGGTCACGCATTGCAAATACCGTCGCGCATTCTAAATACCTACTCCAAATACGGTCGCGCACTCCAAATAAGGTAGCGCACTCCAAATACCCACTACAAATACGGTCGCTCACTCCAAATACGGTCGCGGACTCCAAATACGGTCGCGCACTCCAAATGCGGGCGCGCACTCCAAATGCGGTCACGCATTCCATATACGGGCGCGCACTCCAAATACGGGCGCGCACTCCAAATACGGGCACGCACTCCAAATACGGTCGCGGACTCCAAATACGGTCGCCCACTCCAAATACGGTCACTCACTCCAAAAAAGGCGCGCACTCCAAATACGGGCGCGCACTCCAAATGCGGTCGCGCATTCCATATTCGGGCGCGCACTCCAAATACGGGCGCCCACTCCAAATACGGTCGTGCACTCCAAATACGGGCGCGCATTCCAAATACGGTCGCGTACTCCAAATACGTGCGCGGACACCAAGTACGGGTGCGCTCTCCATATACGGGCGCGCACTCCAAATATGGGCGCGCACTCCAAATGCGGTCGCGCACTCCAAATACGGGCGCGGACTCCAAATACCGGCGCGCACACCCAATACGGGCGCGTACTCCATATACGGGCGCGCACTCCAAATACGGGCGCGCACTCCAAATGCGGTCGCGCACTCCAAATACAGTCGCACACTCCAAATACGGGCGCGGACTCCAAATACCGGCGCGCACACCCAATACGGGCGCGTACTCCATATACGGGCGCGCACTCCAAATACGGGCGCGCACTCCAAATGTGTTCGCGCATTCCAAATGCGGTCGAGCACTACAAATACAGGCGCGCACTCCAAATACGGTCGCTCACTCCAAATACGGGCGCGCACTCCAAATGCGGTCGCGCATTCAAATACGGTCGCGCATTGCAAATACCGTCGCGCACTCTAAATACCCACTCCAAATACGGTCGCGCACTCCAAATACGGTCGCGCATTGCAAAAACCTTCGCGCACTCTAAATACCCAATCCAAATATGGTCGCGCACTACAAATAAGGTTGCACACTCCAAATTCCTTCTCCTAATACGGTCGCGCACTCCAAATATGGTCACGCACTCCAAATACGGTCGCGCACACCAAATACGATCACGCACTCCCAATACGGTCGCCTACTCCAAATACAGTTGCACACTCCAAATACTGTCGAGCACTCCAAATACAGTCGCGCACTCCAAATATGGTCGCGCATTCCAAATACAGATGCGCACTCCAAATACGGGCGCGCACTCCAAATAAGGTCGCCCATTCCAAATAAGGGCGCCCACTCCAAATACGGTCGCCCACTCCAAATACGTTCACTCACTCCAAATATGGGCGCGCACTCGAAATACGGGCGCGCGCTACAAATACGGTCGCGCACTCCAAATACAGGCAAGCACTCCAAATACAGTCGCGCACTCCAAATACAGGCGCGCACTCGAAATCCGGTCGCGCACTCCAAATACGGTTGAGCACTCCAAATAAGGTCGCACACTCCAAATACGGTCGCGCATTGCAAATACGGTCGCGCACTCCAAATACGGTCGCGCATTGCAAATACCGTCGCGCACTCTAAATACCCACTCCAAATACGGTCGCGCACTCCAAATACGGTCGCGGACTCCAAATACGGTCGCGCATTGCAAATACCATCGCGCACTCTAAATACCCAATCCAAATACGGTCGTGCACTCCAAATAAGGTTGCACACTCCAAATACCCACTCCAAATACGGTCGCTCACTCCAAATATGGTCGCGCATTCCAAATACGGACGCGCACTCCAAATACGGGCGCAGACTCCAAATACGGGCGCGCACACAACAAATAAGGTCGCCCATTCCAAATAAGGGCGCCCACTCCAAATACGGTCGCCCACTCCAAATGCGGTCACTCACTCCAAATACGGGCGCGCACTCCAAATGCGGTCGAGCACTACAAATACAGGCGCGCACTCCAAATACGGTCGCTCACTCCAAATACGGGCGCGCACTCCAAATGCGGTCACGCATTCCAAATGCAGTCGCGCACTACAAATACAGACGCGCACTCCAAATACGGTCACGCACTCCAAATACGGGCTCGCACTCCAAATACGGTCACCCATTCCAAATAAGGCGAGCACTCCATATACGGGCGCACACTCCAAATACGGTTGAGCACTCCAAATACAGGCGCACACTCCAAATACAGTCGCGCACTCCAAATACAGGTGCGCACTCGAAATCCGGTCACACACTCCAAATAAGGTCGCACACTCCAAATACGGTTGAGCACTCCAAATACGGGCGCACACTCCATATACAGGCGTGCACTCCAAATGCGGTCGCGCATTCCAAATACGGTCACGCACTCCAAATACGGTCCCGGACTCCAAATAAGGTAGCGCACTCCAAATACCCACTCCAAACACGGTCGCTCACTCCAAATACGGTCACGCACTCCAAATACGGTCGTCTATTCCAAATGCGGTCGCGCACTCCAAATACCAACTCCAAATACGGTCGCCTACTCCAAATACGGTTGAGCACTCCAAATACGGGCGCACACTCCAAATACGGTTGAGCACTCCAAATACGGGCGCACACTCCATATACAGGCGTGCACTCCAAATGCGGTCGCGCATTCCAAATACGGTCACGCACTCCAAATACGGTCGCGGACTCCAAATAAGGTAGCGCACTCCAAATACCCACTCCAAACACGGTCGCTCACTCCAAATACGGTCACGCACTCCAAATACGGTCGTCTATTCCAAATGCGGTCGCGCACTCCAAATACCAACTCCAAATACGGTCGCCTACTCCAAATACGGTTGCGCACTCCAAATACGGTCGCGCACTCCAAATACGGTCGTGCATTCCAAATACGGACGCGCACACCAAATACGGGCGCGCACTCCGAATACGGTCGCTCACTCCAAATGCAGTCGCGCATTCTAAATATGATCGCGCACTCCAAATACGGTCGCGCATTTCAAATACTGTCGCGCATTCTAAATACCCTCTCCAAATACGGTCGCGCACTCCAAATACGGTCGCGCACTCCAAATACGGTCGCGCATTGCAAATACCGTCGCGCACTCTAAATACCCACTCCAAATATAGTCGCGGACTCCAAATAAGGTAGCGCACTCCAAATACCCACTCCAAACACGGTCGCTCACTCC
>NW_027598544.1:0-41633 GCF_964194155.1 Cetorhinus maximus
GTCGGAGTGACTGGGGGGGTGTCGGAGTGACTGGGGGGGTGTCGGAGTGACTGGGGGCTGTTTGTGTCGGAGTGACTGGGGGGGTGTTTGTGTCGGAGTGACTGGGGGGGGTGTTTGTCGTAGTGACTGGGGTGGTTTGTGTTGGAGTGACTGGGGTGGGGTGTTTGTGTCGGGATGACTGGGAGGGGTGTTTGTGTCGGAGTGACTGGGGGGGTTGTGTGTCGGAGTGACTGGGGGGGATGTTTGTGTCGGTGTAACTGGTGGGGGGTGTTTGTGTCGGAGTGACTCGGGGGGCTGTTTGTGTCGGAGTGACTGGGGGGGTGTGTGTCGGAGTGACTGGGGGGGTGTTTGTGTCGGACTGACTGGGGGTGTGTGTTGATGTGACTAGGGGGATGTGTCGGAGTGACTTGCGGGAGTGTTTGTGTCGGAGTAACTGGGGTGGGGTGTCTGTGTCGGAGTGACTAGGGGGGGTGTTTGTGTCGGTGTGAGTGGGGGGGGTGTGTGTCGGAGTGAGGGGGGTGTTTGTGTCGGATTGACTGGGGGGGATGTTTGTGTCTGAGAGACTGGGGGGGTGTGTGTCGGAGTGATTAGGAGGGTGTGTGTCCGTGTGACTGGGGGGTGTGTGTGTCGGAGTGACTGGGGGGGCTGTTTGTGTCGGAGTGACTGGGGGGGTGTGTGTCGAAGAGACTGGGGGGGTGTGTCGGAGTGACTGGGGGGTGTGTGTCGGAGTGACTCGGGGGGGTGTGTGTCAGAGTGACTGGGGGGGGTGTGTTTCCGAGTGACTGGGTGGGGGGTGTGTGTCGGTGTGACTGGGGGGGGTGTGTCAGAGTGACTGGGGGGTTTTTGTGTCGGAGTGACTGGGGGCGGGGCGTGTCGGAGTGACCGGGGGGGTGCGTGTCCGAATGACTGGGGCGGGTGTGTGTCGGAGTGACTGCTGGGGTGTGTGTGTTGGAGTGACTTGAGGGGGGGTGATTTTGTCGGAGTGACTGGGGGTGGGGTGTGTCAGAGTGACTTGAGGGGGGTTGTTTGTGCCGGAGTGACTGGGGGGGCTGTGTCGGAGTTACTGGGGGGGCGTGTGTCGGAGTGACTGGGGGGAGTGTGTCGGAGTGAATGGGGGGTAGGGTCAGAGTGACTGGAGGGGTGTTTGTCGGAGTGACTGGGGGGGTGTTTGTGTCGGAGTGACTGGGGTGGGGTGTTTGTGTCGGAGTGACAGGGGGGGTGTTTGTGTCGGAGTGACAGGGCGGGTGTTTGTGTCGGAGTGACTGGGGGGGGTGTGTGTCGGAGAGACTGGTGGGGGGTGCGTCGGAGTGACTGTGGGGGGTGTGTCGGAATAATGGGGGCGGGGTTGGAGTGACTGGGGGGGTGTGTCGGAGTGACTGGGGGGGTGTGTCGGAGTGACTGTGGGGGGTGTGTCGGAATAATGGGGGCGGGGTCGGAGTGACTGGGGTGGTTTGTGTCGGAGTGACTGGAGTGGGGTGTTTGTGTCGGGATGACTGCAGGGGGTGTTTGTGTTGGATTGACTGGGGGGATTGTGTGTCGGAGTGACTGGGGGGGATGTTTGTGTCGGTCTAACTTGGGGGGGTGTTTGTGTCGGAGTGACTCGGGGGGCTGTTTGTATCGGAGTGACTGGGGAGGGTGTGTGTTGGAGTGACTGGGGGGGGTAGTGTGTGTCGGAGTGACTGGGGGGGTGTGTTGGAGTGACTGGGGGGGTGTGTGTCGGAGTGACTGGGGGGGTGTGTTGGAGTGACTGGGGGCTGTTTGTGTCGGAGTGACTGTGGGGGTGTGTCGGAGTGACTGGGGGGGTGTCGGAGTGACTGGGGGCTGTTTGTGTCGGAGTGACTGGGGGGGTGTGTGTCGGAGTGACTGAGGGTGGTGTTTCGGAGTGACTGGGGGGGGGTGTCGGAGTGACTGGGGGGGTGTTTGTGTCAGAGTGACTGGGGGGGGGGCCTGTTTACGTCGGAGTGACTGGGGGGGGTGTTTTTGTAGGAGTGACTGGGGTGGGGTGTTTGTCGGAGTGACTGTGGGGGGTGGTTTGTGTCGGAGTGACTGGGGGGAGGGGTTTGTGTCGGAGTGACTGGGGGGGTGTGTGTGTCGGAGTGACTGGCGGGGGGGTGTGTGTCCGTGTGACTGGGGGGTGTGTGTCGGAGAGACTGGGGGGGGGTGTCGGAGTGACTGGGGGCTGTTTGTGTCGGAGTGACTGGGGGAGTGTGTCGGAGTGACTGGGTGGGTGTGTGTCGGCGTGACTGGGGGGGTGTCGGAGTGACTGGGGGGTTGTGTCGGAGTGACTGTGAGGGGTGTGGTGGAGTGAATGGGTGGGATGTTTGTGTCGGTGTAACTGGGTGGGGGGGGGTGTTTGTGTCGGAGTGACTCGGGGGGTGTGTGTCTGAGTGACTGGGGGTGGTGTTTCGGAGTGACTGGGGGGGGTGTCGGAGTGACTGGGGGGGGGCCTGTTTACGTCGGAGTGACTGGGGGGGGTGTTTTTGTAGGAGTGACTGGGGTGGGGTGTTTGTCGGAGTGACTGTGGGGATGGTTTGTGTCAGAGTGACTGGGGGGAGGGGTTTGTGTCGGAGTGACTGGGGGAGTGTGTGTGTCGGAGTGACTGGCGGGGGGGTGTGTGTCCGTGTGACTGGGGGGGGGCGTGTCGGAGTGACTTCTGGGTGTGTGTCGAAGTGATTAGGTGGGTGTGTGTTGGAGTGAGTGGGGGGGATGTGTCGGAGTGACTGCGGGAGGGTGTTTGTGTAGGAGTTCTGGGGGAGTGTGTGTCGGAGTGACTGGGTGGGGATGTGTGTCGGAATGACTGGGGGGGTGTGTTGGAGTGACTGGGGGGGTGTGTGTTGAAGTGACTAGGGGGATGTGTCGGAGTGACTGGGGGGGTGTGTCGGAGTGACTGGGGGGATGTGTCGGAGTGACTGGGAGGGTGTGTGTTGAAGTGACTAGGGGGATGTGTCAGAGTGACTGGGGCTGTGTGTCGGAGTGACTGGGGGGGTGTGTCGGAGTGACCGGGGGGGATGTGTCGGAGTGACTGGGGGGGTGTGTCGGAGTGACTGGGGGGCTGTGTCGGAGTGACTGGGGGGGTGTGTCGGAGTGACTGGGGGGGTGTGTGTCGGAGTGACTGGGCGGGTCTGTGTCGGAGTGACTGGGGGTGGTGTGTCGGAGTGACTGGGGGTGTGTGTGTCAGAGTGACTGGGGGGGTGTTTGTGTCGGAGTGACTGGGGGTGGGCCTGTTTATGTCGGAGTGACTGGGGGGGGGTTGGTTTGTGTCAGAGTGACTGGGGGGAGGGGTTTGTGTCGGAGTGACTGGGGGGGCCTGTTTATGTTGGAGTGACTGGGGGGGGTGTTTTTGTAGGAGTGACTGGGGTGGGGTGTTTGTCGGAGTGATTGGGGGGGTGTGTTGGAGTGACTGGGGGGGTGTTTGTGTCGGAGTGACTGGGGGTGTTATGTGTCGGAATGACTGGAGGGGTGTGTGTCGGAGTGACTGGGGGGGTGTTTGTGTCGGAGTGACTGGGGGGGAGTGTGTGTCGGAGTGACTGGGGGGGGGGTGTGTGTCCGTGTGACTGGGGGGTGTGTGTCGGAGAGACTGGGGGGGTGTGTCGAGGTGACTTGTGGGTGTGTGTCGAAGTGACTAGGTGTGTTGGAGTGATTGGGGGGGGGGTGTGTCGGAGTGACTGGGGGGGGGGTGTTTGTGTAGGAGTGACCGGGGGTGGGTGTTTGTGTTGGAGTTCTGGGGGGGGTGTGTCGGAGTGACTGGGTGGGGGTGTGTGTCGGAGTGACTGGCGGGCGATGTTTGTGTCGGAATGACTGGGGGGGGTGGTGTTTGTGCCGGAGTGACAGTGGGGGGTGTTTGTGTCGGAGTGACTGGGGGGGGCCTGTTTATGTCGTAGTGACTGGGGGGGGTGTTTTTGTAGGAGTGACTGGGGTGGGTTGTTCGTCGGAGTGACTGGGGGGGGGTTTGTGTCGGAGTGACTGGGGGGTCGTGTTTGTGTCGGAGTGACGGGGGGGGGGGTTTAGGAGACACTGGGGGGGTGTGTGATGGAGTGACTGGGGGGTTGTGAGTCGGAGTGACTGGGGGGGGTGTTTGTGTCGGAGTGACTGGGGGGTGGTGTGTGTCGGTGTGACTGGGGGGGGGGTGTTTGTGTCGGATTGACTGGGGGTGGTGTTTGTGTCGGAGTGACTGGGGGGGGTATTTGTGTTGGAGTGACTGGGGGGTGGTGTGTGTCGGTGTGATGGGGGGGTGTGGGTCGGAGTGACTGGGGGGGGTGTCGGAGTGACTGGGGGGGGGCCTGTTTACGTCGGAGTGACTGGGGGGGGTGTTTTTGTAGGAGTGACTGGGGTGGGGTGTTTGTCGGAGTGACTGTGGGGATGGTTTGTGTCAGAGTGACTGGGGGGAGGGGTTTGTGTCGGAGTGACTGGGGGAGTGTGTGTGTCGGAGTGACTGGCGGGGGGGTGTGTGTCCGTGTGACTGGGGGGGGGCGTGTCGGAGTGACTTCTGGGTGTGTGTCGAAGTGATTAGGTGGGTGTGTGTTGGAGTGAGTGGGGGGGATGTGTCGGAGTGACTGCGGGAGGGTGTTTGTGTAGGAGTTCTGGGGGAGTGTGTGTCGGAGTGACTGGGTGGGGATGTGTGTCGGAATGACTGGGGGGGTGTGTTGGAGTGACTGGGGGGGTGTGTGTTGAAGTGACTAGGGGGATGTGTCGGAGTGACTGGGGGGGTGTGTCGGAGTGACTGGGGGGATGTGTCGGAGTGACTGGGAGGGTGTGTGTTGAAGTGACTAGGGGGATGTGTCAGAGTGACTGGGGCTGTGTGTCGGAGTGACTGGGGGGGTGTGTCGGAGTGACCGGGGGGGATGTGTCGGAGTGACTGGGGGGGTGTGTCGGAGTGACTGGGGGGCTGTGTCGGAGTGACTGGGGGGGTGTGTCGGAGTGACTGGGGGGGTGTGTGTCGGAGTGACTGGGCGGGTCTGTGTCGGAGTGACTGGGGGTGGTGTGTCGGAGTGACTGGGGGTGTGTGTGTCAGAGTGACTGGGGGGGTGTTTGTGTCGGAGTGACTGGGGGTGGGCCTGTTTATGTCGGAGTGACTGGGGGGGGGTTGGTTTGTGTCAGAGTGACTGGGGGGAGGGGTTTGTGTCGGAGTGACTGGGGGGGCCTGTTTATGTTGGAGTGACTGGGGGGGGTGTTTTTGTAGGAGTGACTGGGGTGGGGTGTTTGTCGGAGTGATTGGGGGGGTGTGTTGGAGTGACTGGGGGGGTGTTTGTGTCGGAGTGACTGGGGGTGTTATGTGTCGGAATGACTGGAGGGGTGTGTGTCGGAGTGACTGGGGGGGTGTTTGTGTCGGAGTGACTGGGGGGGAGTGTGTGTCGGAGTGACTGGGGGGGGGGTGTGTGTCCGTGTGACTGGGGGGTGTGTGTCGGAGAGACTGGGGGGGTGTGTCGAGGTGACTTGTGGGTGTGTGTCGAAGTGACTAGGTGTGTTGGAGTGATTGGGGGGGGGGTGTGTCGGAGTGACTGGGGGGGGGGTGTTTGTGTAGGAGTGACCGGGGGTGGGTGTTTGTGTTGGAGTTCTGGGGGGGGTGTGTCGGAGTGACTGGGTGGGGGTGTGTGTCGGAGTGACTGGCGGGCGATGTTTGTGTCGGAATGACTGGGGGGGGTGGTGTTTGTGCCGGAGTGACAGTGGGGGGTGTTTGTGTCGGAGTGACTGGGGGGGGCCTGTTTATGTCGTAGTGACTGGGGGGGGTGTTTTTGTAGGAGTGACTGGGGTGGGTTGTTCGTCGGAGTGACTGGGGGGGGGTTTGTGTCGGAGTGACTGGGGGGTCGTGTTTGTGTCGGAGTGACGGGGGGGGGGGTTTAGGAGACACTGGGGGGGTGTGTGATGGAGTGACTGGGGGGTTGTGAGTCGGAGTGACTGGGGGGGGTGTTTGTGTCGGAGTGACTGGGGGGTGGTGTGTGTCGGTGTGACTGGGGGGGGGGTGTTTGTGTCGGATTGACTGGGGGTGGTGTTTGTGTCGGAGTGACTGGGGGGGGTATTTGTGTTGGAGTGACTGGGGGGTGGTGTGTGTCGGTGTGATGGGGGGGTGTGGGTCGGAGTGACTGGGGTGGGGGTGTGTGTCGGAGAGACTGGCGGGGGGTGCGTCGGAGTAACCGGGGAGGTGTGTCGGAGTGACTAGGGGGGTGTGTCGGAGGGACTCGGGGGGGATGTGTGTCGGAGTGACTGGGGGGGTTGTTTGTGTCGGGGTGAGTGGGGGGGTGTGTGTCGGAGTAACTGGGGGGGTGTTTGTGTCAGATTGACTGGGGGGAATGTTTGTGTCTGAGAGACTGGGGGGGTGTGTGTCAGAGAGACTGGGGGGGTGTGTCGGAGTGACTGGGGGGGTGCGTGTCCGAGTGACTGGGGCGGGTGTGTCGGAGTGACTGGCGGGGGGGTGTGTCGGAGTGACGAGGGGGTGTGTGTGTCAGAGTGACCGTGGGGGGGTGTTTGTGTCGGAGTTCTGGGGGAGGGTGTGTCGGAGTGAATTAGGGGGCGTGATTCGGATGGACTGGGTGGGCCTGTTTATGTCGGAGTGACTCGGGGGGGTGTTTTTGTCGGAGTGACTGGGGGGGCTGTTTGTGTCGTAGTGAATGGGGCGGTGTTTGTGTCGGTGTGACTGGGGGTGGGGTGTGTAGGAGTCACTGGGAGGGTGTGTGATGGAGTGACTGGGGGGTTGTGAGTCAGAGTGACTGGGGGGGGTGTTTGTTTCTGAGTGACTGGGGGGATGGGTGTCGGATTGACTGGGGGGGTGAGTGTCAGAGTGACTGGCGGAGGGGTGTGTCGGAGTGACTTCGGGGGTGGGTGTCGGAGTGACTGGAGGTGTGTGTGTCGGAGTGACTGGGGGGGAGTGTTTGTGTCGGACTGACTGAGGGTGGGTGTTTGTGTCGGAGTGACTGGGGGGGTGTCGGAGTGACTGGGGTGGAGTGTGTCGGAGCGACTAGGGGGGTGTTTGTGTCGAAGTGAGTGGGGGGGTGTATGTCAGAGTGACTGTGGGGGGGTGTGTCGGAGTGACTGGGGGTGTGTGTGTGGAAGTGACTGTGGGGATGTGCAGGAGTGACTGGGGGGGGGGTGTGTGTTGGAGTGAGTGGGGGGATATGTCGGATTGACTGGGAGGGGTGTTTGTGTAGGAGTGACCAGGGAGGGTGTTTGTGTCGGAGGTCTGGGGGGGCTGTTTGTGTCGTAGTGAATGGGGGGGTGTTTGTGTCGGAGTGACTGGGGGGGTAGGTGTAGGAGACACTGGGGGGGTGTGTGATGGAGTGACTGGGGGGGTGTTTCGGAGTGACTGGGGACCCGTGTTTCTGTCGGAGTGACTGGGGGGGGTGTCAGAGTGACTGGGGGGGGTCTGTGTCGGAGTGACTCGGGGTGGTGTGTCGAAGTGACCGGGGGGTGATGTGTCAGAGTGACTGGGGGGGGGGCGTGTTGGAGTGACTTTGGAGGTGCATGTCCGAGTGACTGGGGGGGGGGTGTTGGAGTGACTAGGGGGTTTGTGTTGGAGTAAATGGGGGGGGTGTCGGGGTGTCTGGGGGGGGTGTGTGTCGGAGCGACTGGGGGGGTGTTTGTGTCGGAGTGACTGGGGGGGGGGGTGTTTGTGTCGGAGTAAATGGGGGGTTGTCGGAGTGTCTGGGGGGGTGTTTGTGTCGGACTGACTGGGGGTGGGTGTTTGTGTCGGAGTGACTGGGGGGGTGTCGTAGTGACTGGGGTGGTGTGTGTCGGAGCGACTAGGGGGGTGTTTGTGTCGAAGTGAGTGGGGGGGTGTGTGTCGGAGTGACTGTTGGTGTCTGTGTGGAAGTGACTGTGGGGATGTGCAGGAGTGACTGGGGGGGCTGTTTGTGTCGGAGTGACTGGGGGGGAGTATGTCGGAGTGACTAGGGGGGTGTGTGTCGGAGTGACTGGGGTGGGGTGTCTGTGTCGGAGTGACTGGGGGGGGTGTTTGTGTTGGGGTGAGTGGGGGGTGTGTGTCAGAGTGACTGGGGGGGTGTTTGTGTCGGAGTGACTGGGGGTCGGTGTTTGTTTCTGAGTGACTGGGGGGGTGAGTGTCAGAGTGACTGGCGGAGGGGTGTGTCGGAGTGACTTGGGGGGTGGGTGTCGGAGTGACTGGAGGTGTGTGTGTCGGAGTGACTGGGGGGGGATGTTTGTGTCGGACTGACTGTGGGTGGGTGTTTGTGTCGGAGTGACTGGGGGGGTGTCGGAGTGACTGGGGTGGTGTGTGTCGGAGCGACTAGGGGGGTGTTTGTGTCGAAGTGAGTGGGGGGTTGTATGTCGGAGTGACTGTGGGGGGGTGTGTCGGAGTGACTGGGGGTGTGTGTGTGGAAGTGTCTGTGG
The DNA here is from genome assembly GCF_964194155.1 of Cetorhinus maximus. Lineage (NCBI taxonomy): Eukaryota > Metazoa > Chordata > Chondrichthyes > Lamniformes > Cetorhinidae > Cetorhinus > Cetorhinus maximus. The sequence continues at coordinate 8,338 of NW_027598544.1, forward strand.
GGATGTGCAGGAGTGACTGGGGGGGCTGTGTGTGTCGGAGTGACTGGGGGGGGTGTGTGTTGGAGTGAGTGGGGGGATATGTCGGATTGACTGGGAGGGGTGTTTGTGTAGGAGTTACCAGGGAGGGTGTTTGTGTCAGAGGTCTGGGGGAGGGTGTGTCGCAGTGACTGGGGGGTGTGTCGGAGTGACTGGGGGTGTGTGTCGGAATGAAAGTGGGGGGTGTGTGTCAGAGTGACTGGCGGAGGGGTGGGTCGGAGTGACTGTGGGAGGGGTGTATCAGAGTGACTGGGGGGGTGTGTCGGAGTGACTGGGGGGGTGTGTGCCGGCGTGACTGTGGGGGTGGTGTTTGTGTCGGAGTGACTGGGGGGGTTGTGTGTCGGAGTGACTGGGGGTGGTGTGTCAGAGTGACTGGGGGAGGCCTGTTTACGTCGGAGTGACTGGGGGAGGGTATTTTTGTCGGAGTGACTGGGGTGGGGTGTTTGTCGGAGTGACTGGGGGTTTTTTGTGTCGGAGTGACTGGGGGGTCGTGTTTGTGTCGGAGTGACTGGGGGGGCTGTTTGTGTCGTAGTGAATGGGGGGGTGTTTGTGTCGGAGTGACTGGGGGGGTGGGTGTAGGAGACACTGGGGGGGTGTGTGATGGAGTGACTGGGGGGGTGTGAGTCGGAGTGACTGGGGGGGTGTTTGTCGGAGTGACTAGGGGGTGTGTTTCGGAGTGACTGGGGACCCGTGTTTCTGTCGGAGTGACTGGGGGCGGTGTCGGAGTGACTGGGGGGGGTCTGTGTCGGAGTGACTCGGGGTGGTGTGTCGAAGTGACTGGGGGGTGATGTGTCAGAGTGACTGGGGGGGGGGGCGTGTCGGAGTGACTTTGGAGGTGCGTGTCTGAGTGACTGGGGGGGGGGTGTCGGAGTGACTGGGGGGTGTGTGTCGGAGTAAATGGGGGCGGTGTCGGAGTGTCTGGGGGGATGTGTGTCGGAGCGACTGGGGGGGGTGTTTGTGTCGGAGTAAATGGGGGGGGTGTCGGAGTGTCTGGGGGGGGTGTGTGTCGGAGCCACTGGGGGGGTGTTTGTGTCGGAGTGACTGGGGTTGGGTGTTTGTGTCGGAGTAAATGGGGGGTTGTCGGAGTGTCTGGGGGGGTGTTTGTGTCGGACTGACTGGGGTTGGGTGTTTGTGTCGGAGTGACTGGGGGGGTGTCGGAGTGACTGGGGTGGTGTGTGTCGGAGCGACTAGGGGGGTGTTTGTGTCGAAGTGAGTGGGGGGGTGTGTGTCGGAGTGACTGTGGGGGTCTGTGTGGAAGTGACTGTGGGGATGTGCAGGAGTGACTGGGGGGGCTGTTTGTGTCGGAGTGACTGGGGGGGAGTTTGTCGGAGTGACTGGGGGGGTGTGTGTCGGAGTGACTGGGGGGGTGTTTTTGTCGGGGTGAGTGGGGGTGGTGTGTGACGGAGTGAATGGGGTGTGTGTGTCAGAGTGACTGGGGGGGCGTGACGGAGTGACGGGGGGGTGTGTGTCGGAGTGACTGGCGGGGGGTGTGTTGAAGTGACTGGGGGGGGGTGTGTCGGAGTGACTGGTGTGGGTGTGTGGCGGAGTGAGTGGGGTGGGTTGTCTGTGTCCGAGTGACTGGGGGGGGGGTGTTTGTGTCGGGGTGAGTGAGGGGGGTATGTGTCGGAGTGACTGGGGGGGGTGTTTGTGTCGGAGTGACTGGGGGGGGTGTTTGTGTCGGAGTGACTGGGGGGGTTGTGTGTCGGAGTAACTGGGGTGTGGTGTCTGTGTCGGGGTGAGTGGGGGGGGTGTGTGTCGGAGTAACTGGGGGGGTGTTTGTGTCAGATTGACTGGGGGGGATGTTTGTGTCTGAGAGACTGGGGGGGGTGTGTGTCGGAGTGACTGGGGTGGGGTGTCTGTGTCGGAGTGACTGTGGGGGGTGTTTGTGTTGGGGTGAGTGGGGGGTGTGTGTCAGAGTGACTGGGGGGGCTGTTTGTGTTGGAGTGACTGGGGGGGAGTATGTCGGAGTGACTAGGGGGGTGTGTGTCGGAGTGACTGGGGTGGGGTGTCTGTGTCGGAGTGTCTGGGGGGGGTGTTTGTGTTGGGGTGAGTGGGGGGTGTGTGTCAGAGTGACTGGGGGGGGTGTTTGTGTCGGAGTGACTGGGGGTCGGTGTTTGTTTCTGAGTGACTGTGGGGGTGAGTGTCAGAGTGACTGGCGGAGGGGTGTGTCAGAGTGACTTGGGGGGTGGGTGTCGGAGTGACTGGAGGTGTGTGTGTTGGAGTGACTGGGGGGGAATGTTTGTGTCGGACTGACTGTGGGTGGGTGTTTGTGTCGGAGTGACTGGGGGGGTGTCGGAGTGACTGGGGTGGTGTGTGTCGGAGCGACTAGGGGGGTGTTTGTGTCGAAGTGAGTGGGGGGTTGTATGTCGGAGTGACTGTAGGGGGGTGTGTCGGAGTGACTGGGGGTGTGTGTGTGGAAGTGACTGTGGGGATGTGCAGGAGTGACTGGGGGGGCTGTGTGTGTCGGAGTGACTGGGGGGGGTGTGTGTTGGAGTGAGTGGGGGGATATGTCGGATTGACTGGGGGGGGTGTTTGTGTAGTAGTGACCAGGGAGGGTGTTTGTGTCAGAGGTCTGGGGGAGGTTATGTCGCAGTGACTGGGGGGTGTGTCGGAGTGACTGGGGGGGTGTGTCGGAATGAAAGTGGGGGGTGTGTGTCAGAGTGACTGGCGGAGGGGTGGGTCGGAGTGACTGTGGGAGGGGTGTATCAGAGTGACTGGGGGGGTGTGTCGGAGTGACTGGGGGGGTGTGTGCCGGCGTGACTGGCGGAGGGGTGTGTCGGAGTGACTGGGGGAGGGGTGTGTCGGAGTGTCTAGGGGGGTGAGTGTCGGAGTGACTGTGGGGGTGGTGTTTGTGTCGGAGTGACTGGGGGAGTTGTGTGTCGGAGTGACTGGGGGTGGTGTGTCAGAGTGACTGGGGGAGGCCTGTTTACGTCGGAGTGACTGGGGGGGGTATTTTTGTCGGAGTGACTGGGGTGGGGTGTTTGTCGGAGTGACTGGGGGTTTTTTGTGTCGGAGTGACTGGGGGGTCGTGTTTGTGTCGGAGGTGACTGGGGGGGCTGTTTGTGTCGTAGTGAATGGGGGGGTGTTTGTGTCGGAGTGACTGGCGGAGAGGTGTGTCAGAGTGACTGGGGGGGTTGTGTGTTGGAGTGACTGGGGGGGTGGTGTGTCGGAGTGACTGGGGGGGTACCTGTTTACATCGGAGTGACTGGGGGGGGTATTTTTGTCAGAGTGACTGGGGTGGGGTGTTTGTCGGAGTGACTGGGGGTTTTTTGTGTCGGAGTGACTGGGGGTTCGTGTTTGTGTCGGAGTGACTGGGGGGGCCGTTTGTGTTGTAGTGAATGGGGTGGGTGTTTGTGTCGGAGTGACTGGGGGGGTGGGTGTAGGAGACACTGGGGGGGTGTGTGTGATGGAGTGACTGGGGGGTTGTGAGTCGGAGTGACTGTGGGGGTGTTTGTCGGAGTGACTAGGGGGTGTGTGTCGTAGTGACTGGGGGGGTGTTTGTCGGAGTGACTAGGGGGTGTGTGTCGGAGTGACTGGGGGCCCGTGTTTCTGTCGGAGTGACTGGGGGGGGTGTTGGAGTGACTGGGGGGGGTCTGTGTCGGAGCGACTTGGGGTGGTGTGTCGAAGTGACTGGGGGGTGATGTGTCAGAGTGACTGGGGTGGGGGGCGTGTCGGAGTGACTTTGGACGTGTGTGTCCGAATGACTGGTGGGGGGGGGGGTGTCGGAGTGACTGGGGGGGTGTGTGTCGGAGTAAATGGGGGGGGTGTCGGAGTGTCTGGGGGGGATGTGTGTCGGAGCGACTGGGGGGCGGTGTTTGTGTCGGAATGACTGGGGGGGACTGTGTGTCGGAGTGACTGGGTGGGGGGTGTTTGTGTCGGACTGACTGGGGGTGGGTGTTTGTGTCGGAGTGACTGGGGGGGTGTCGGAGTGACTGGGGTGGTGTGTGTCGGAGAGACTAGGGGGGTGTTTGTGTCGAAGTGAGTGGGGGGGTGTGTGTCGGAGTGACTGTGGCAGTCTGTGTGGAATTGACTGTGGGGATGTGCAGGAGTGACTGGGGGGGGCTGTTTGTGTCGGAGTGACTTCGGGGGAGTTTGTCGGAGTGACTGGGGGGGTGTGTGTCGGAGTGACTGGGGTGGGGTGTCTGTGTCGGAGTGACTGGGGGGGGTGTTTATGTCGGGGTGAGTGGGGGGGGGTGTGTGTCGGAGTGAATGGGGGGTGTGTGTCAGAGTGACTTGGGGGGCGTGACGGAGTGACGGGGGGGTGTGTGTCGGAGTGACTGGCGGGGGGGGTGTCGAAGTGACTAGGGTGGGTGTGTCGGAGTGACTGGGGTGGGTGTGTGTCGGAGTGACTGGGGTGGGATGTCTGTGTCCGAGTGACTGGGGGGGGTGTTTGTGTCGGGGTGAGTGAGGGGGGTGTGTGTCGGAGTGACTGGGGGGGGTGTTTGTGTCGGATTGACTGGTGGGGGGTGTTTGTGTCGGAGTGACTGGGGTTGTTGTGTGTCGGAGTAACTGGGGTGTGGTGTCTGTGTCGGAGTGACTGGGGGGGGTGTTTGTGTCGGGGTGAGTGGGGGGGGTGTGTGTCGGAGTAACTGGGGGTTTGTTTGTGTCAGATTGACTGGGGGGGATGTTTGTGTCTGAGAGACTGGGGGGGTGTGTGTCGGAGAGACTGGGGGGGGTGTCGGAGTGGCTGGGGTTGGGGTGTGTGTCGGAGTGACTGGGGAAGGGGTGTGTCGGAGTGACTGGGGGGGTGCGTGTCCGAGTGACTGGGGCGGGTGTGTCGGAGTGACTGGCGGGGGGTGTGTCGGAGTGACGAGGGGGGTGTATGTCGGAGTGACTGGGGGGTGGAGTTTGTGTCGGAGTGACCGGGGGGGGGGTATTTGTGTCGGAGTTCTGGGGGAGGGTGTGTCGGAGTGAATTAGGGGGGTGAGTCGGATGGACTGGGTGGGCCTGTTTATGTCGGAGTGACTGGGGGGGGTGTTTTTGTCGGAGTGACTGGGGGGGCTGTTTGTGTCGTAGTGAATGGGGCGGTGTTTGTGTCGGTGTGACTGGGGGTGGGGTGTGTAGGAGTCACTGGGAAGGTGTGTGATGGAGTGACTGGGGGGTTGTGAGTCAGAGTGACTGGGGGGGTGGTGTTTGTTTCTGAGTGACTGGGGGGGTGGGTGTCGGAGTGATTGGGTGGGGTGTGTGTCAGAGTGACTGGGGGGGGTGTTTGTGTCGGAGTGATTGGGGGTGGGTGTTTGTGTCGGAGTGACTGGGGGGTGTGTCGGAGTGACTGGGGGGGTGTGTGTCGGAGTGACTGGGGGGGTTGTGTGTCGGAGTGACTGGGGGGTGTTTGTGTCGGAGTGACTGGGGGGGGTGTGTCAGAGTGACTGGGGGTGAGTGTCGGAGTGACTGGCGGAGGGGTGTGTTGGAGTGACTTGGGGGGTGGGTGTCGGAGTGACTGGGGTGGGGGTGTGTGTCGGAGTGACTGGGGAAGGGGTGTGTCGGAGTGACTGGGGGGGTGCGTGTCCGAGTGACTGGGGCGGGTGTGTCGGAGTGACTGGCGGGGGGTGTGTCGGAGTGACGAGGGGGGTGTGTGTCGGAGTGACTGGGGGGTGGAGTTTGTGTCGGAGTGACCGGGGTGGGGTATTTGTGTCGGAGTTCTGGGGGAGGGTGTGTCGGAGTGAATTAGGGGGGTGAGTCGGATGGACTGGGTGGGCCTGTTTATGTCGGAGTGACTGGGGGGGGTGTTTTTGTCGGAATGACTGGGGGGGCTGTTTGTGTCGTAGTGAATGGGGCGGTGTTTGTGTCGGTGTGACTGGGGGTGGGGTGTGTAGGAGTCACTGGGAAGGTGTGTGATGGAGTGACTGGGGGGTTGTGAGTCAGAGTGACTGGGGGGGGTGTTTGTTTCTGAGTGACTGGGGGGGTGGGTGTCGGAGTGACTGGATGGGGTGTGTGTCAGAGTGACTGGGGGGGGTGTTTGTGTCGGAGTGATTGGGGGTGGGTGTTTGTGTCGGAGTGACTGGGGGGTGTGTCGGAGTGACTGGGGGGGTGTGTGTCGGAGTGACTGGGGGGGGTTGTGTGTCGGAGTGACTGGGGGGTGTTTGTGTCGGAGTGACTGGGGGGGTGTGTCAGAGTGACTGGGGGTGAGTGTCGGAGTGACTGGCGGAGGGGTGTGTTGGAGTGACTTGGGGGGTGGGTGTCGGAGTGACTGGAGGTGTGTGTGTCGGAGTGACTGGGGTGGTGTGTGTCGGAGCGACTAGGGGGGTGTTTGTGTCGAAGTGAGTGGGGGGGTGTGTGTCGGAGTGACTGTGGGGGGGTGTGTCGGAGTGACTGGGGGTGTGTGTGTGGAAGTGACTGTGGGGATGTGCAGGAGTGACTGGGGGGGCTGTGTGTGTCGGAGTGACTGGGGGGGGTGTGTGTTGGAGTGAGTGGGGGGATATGTCGGATTGACTGGGAGGGGTGTTTGTGTAGGAGTTACCAGGGAGGGTGTTTGTGTCAGAGGTCTGGGGGAGGGTGTGTCGCAGTGACTGGGGGGTGTGTCGGAGTGACTGGGGGTGTGTGTCGGAATGAAAGTGGGGGGTGTGCGTCAGAGTGACTGGCGGAGGGGTGGGTCGGAGTGACTGTGGGAGGGGTGTATCAGAGTGACTGGGGGGGTGTGTCGGAGTGACTGGGGGGGTGTGTGCCGGCGTGACTGGCGGAGGGGTGTGTCGGAGTGACTGGGGGAGGGGTGTGTCGGAGTGTCTAGGGGGGTGAGTGTCGGAGTGACTGTGGGGGTGGTGTTTGTGTCGGAGTGACTGGGGGAGTTGTGTGTCGGAGTGACTGGGGGTGGTGTGTGTCGGAGCCACTGGGGGGGTGTTTGTGTCGGAGTGACTGGGGTTGGGTGTTTGTGTCGGAGTAAATGGGGGGTTGTCGGAGTGTCTGGGGGGGTGTTTGTGTCGGACTGACTGGGGTTGGGTGTTTGTGTCGGAGTGACTGGGGGGGTGTCGGAGTGACTGGGGTGGTGTGTGTCGGAGCGACTAGGGGGGTGTTTGTGTCGAAGTGAGTGGGGGGGTGTGTGTCGGAGTGACTGTGGGGGTCTGTGTGGAAGTGACTGTGGGGATGTGCAGGAGTGACTGGGGGGGCTGTTTGTGTCGGAGTGACTGGGGGGGAGTTTGTCGGAGTGACTGGGGGGGTGTGTGTCGGAGTGACTGGGGGGGTGTTTTTGTCGGGGTGAGTGGGGGTGGTGTGTGACGGAGTGAATGGGGTGTGTGTGTCAGAGTGACTGGGGGGGCGTGACGGAGTGACGGGGGGGTGTGTGTCGGAGTGACTGGCGGGGGTGGTGTTGAAGTGACTGGGGGGGGGTGTGTCGGAGTGACTGGTGTGGGTGTGTGGCGGAGTGAGTGGGGTGGGTTGTCTGTGTCCGAGTGACTGGGGGGGGGTGTTTGTGTCGGGGTGAGTGAGGGGGGTATGTGTCGGAGTGACTGGGGGGGGTGTTTGTGTCGGAGTGACTGGGGGGGGTGTTTGTGTCGGAGTGACTGGGGGGGTTGTGTGTCGGAGTAACTGGGGTGTGGTGTCTGTGTCGGGGTGAGTGGGGGGGGTGTGTGTCGGAGTAACTGGGGGGGTGTTTGTGTCAGATTGACTGGGGGGGATGTTTGTGTCTGAGAGACTGGGGGGGGTGTGTGTCGGAGTGACTGGGGTGGGGTGTCTGTGTCGGAGTGACTGTGGGGGGTGTTTGTGTTGGGGTGAGTGGGGGGTGTGTGTCAGAGTGACTGGGGGGGCTGTTTGTGTTGGAGTGACTGGGGGGGAGTATGTCGGAGTGACTAGGGGGGTGTGTGTCGGAGTGACTGGGGTGGGGTGTCTGTGTCGGAGTGTCTGGGGGGGGTGTTTGTGTTGGGGTGAGTGGGGGGTGTGTGTCAGAGTGACTGGGGGGGGTGTTTGTGTCGGAGTGACTGGGGGTCGGTGTTTGTTTCTGAGTGACTGTGGGGGTGAGTGTCAGAGTGACTGGCGGAGGGGTGTGTCGGAGTGACTTGAGGGGTGGGTGTCGGAGTGACTGGAGGTGTGTGTGTTGGAGTGACTGGGGGGGAATGTTTGTGTCGGACTGACTGTGGGTGGGTGTTTGTGTCGGAGTGACTGGGGGGGTGTCGGAGTGACTGGGGTGGTGTGTGTCGGAGCGACTAGGGGGGTGTTTGTGTCGAAGTGAGTGGGGGGTTGTATGTCGGAGTGACTGTAGGGGGGTGTGTCGGAGTGACTGGGGGTGTGTGTGTGGAAGTGACTGTGGGGATGTGCAGGAGTGACTGGGGGGGCTGTGTGTGTCGGAGTGACTGGGGGGGGTGTGTGTTGGAGTGAGTGGGGGGATATGTCGGATTGACTGGGGGGGGTGTTTGTGTAGTAGTGACCAGGGAGGGTGTTTGTGTCAGAGGTCTGGGGGAGGTTATGTCGCAGTGACTGGGGGGTGTGTCGGAGTGACTGGGGGGGTGTGTCGGAATGAAAGTGGGGGGTGTGTGTCAGAGTGACTGGCGGAGGGGTGGGTCGGAGTGACTGTGGGAGGGGTGTATCAGAGTGACTGGGGGGGTGTGTCGGAGTGACTGGGGGGGTGTGTGCCGGCGTGACTGGCGGAGGGGTGTGTCGGAGTGACTGGGGGAGGGGTGTGTCGGAGTGTCTAGGGGGGTGAGTGTCGGAGTGACTGTGGGGGTGGTGTTTGTGTCGGAGTGACTGGGGGAGTTGTGTGTCGGAGTGACTGGGGGTGGTGTGTCAGAGTGACTGGGGGAGGCCTGTTTACGTCGGAGTGACTGGGGGGGGGTATTTTTGTCGGAGTGACTGGGGTGGGGTGTTTGTCGGAGTGACTGGGGGTTTTTTGTGTCGGAGTGACTGGGGGGTCGTGTTTGTGTCGGAGTGACTGGGGGGGCTGTTTGTGTCGTAGTGAATGGGGGGGTGTTTGTGTCGGAGTGACTGGCGGAGAGGTGTGTCAGAGTGACTGGGGGGGTTGTGTGTTGGAGTGACTGGGGGGGTGGTGTGTCGGAGTGACTGGGGGGGTACCTGTTTACATCGGAGTGACTGGGGGGGGTATTTTTGTCAGAGTGACTGGGGTGGGGTGTTTGTCGGAGTGACTGGGGGTTTTTTGTGTCGGAGTGACTGGGGGTTCGTGTTTGTGTCGGAGTGACTGGGGGGGCCGTTTGTGTTGTAGTGAATGGGGTGGGTGTTTGTGTCGGAGTGACTGGGGGGGTGGGTGTAGGAGACACTGGGGGTGTGTGTGATGGAGTGACTGGGGGGTTGTGAGTCGGAGTGACTGTGGGGGTGTTTGTCGGAGTGACTAGGGGGTGTGTGTCGTAGTGACTGGGGGGGTGTTTGTCGGAGTGACTAGGGGGTGTGTGTCGGAGTGACTGGGGGCCCGTGTTTCTGTCGGAGTGACTGGGGGGGGTGTTGGAGTGACTGGGGGGGGTCTGTGTCGGAGTGACTTGGGGTGGTGTGTCGAAGTGACTGGGGGGTGATGTGTCAGAGTGACTGGGGTGGGGGGCGTGTCGGAGTGACTTTGGACGTGTGTGTCCGAATGACTGGTGGGGGGGGGGGTGTCGGAGTGACTGGGGGGGTGTGTGTCGGAGTAAATGGGGGGGGTGTCGGAGTGTCTGGGGGGGATGTGTGTCGGAGCGACTGGGGGGCGGTGTTTGTGTCGGAATGACTGGGGGGGACTGTGTGTCGGAGTGACTGGGTGGGGGGTGTTTGTGTCGGACTGACTGGGGGTGGGTGTTTGTGTCGGAGTGACTGGGGGGGTGTCGGAGTGACTGGGGTGGTGTGTGTCGGAGAGACTAGGGGGGTGTTTGTGTCGAAGTGAGTGGGGGGGTGTGTGTCGGAGTGACTGTGGCAGTCTGTGTGGAATTGACTGTGGGGATGTGCAGGAGTGACTGGGGGGGGCTGTTTGTGTCGGAGTGACTTCGGGGGAGTTTGTCGGAGTGACTGGGGGGGTGTGTGTCGGAGTGACTGGGGTGGGGTGTCTGTGTCGGAGTGACTGGGGGGGGTGTTTATGTCGGGGTGAGTGGGGGGGGGTGTGTGTCGGAGTGAATGGGGGGTGTGTGTCAGAGTGACTTGGGGGGCGTGACGGAGTGACGGGGGGGTGTGTGTCGGAGTGACTGGCGGGGGGGGTGTCGAAGTGACTAGGGTGGGTGTGTCGGAGTGACTGGGGTGGGTGTGTGTCGGAGTGACTGGGGTGGGATGTCTGTGTCCGAGTGACTGGGGGGGGTGTTTGTGTCGGGGTGAGTGAGGGGGGTGTGTGTCGGAGTGACTGGGGGGGGTGTTTGTGTCGGATTGACTGGTGGGGGGTGTTTGTGTCGGAGTGACTGGGGTTGTTGTGTGTCGGAGTAACTGGGGTGTGGTGTCTGTGTCGGAGTGACTGGGGGGGGTGTTTGTGTCGGGGTGAGTGGGGGGGGTGTGTGTCGGAGTAACTGGGGGTTTGTTTGTGTCAGATTGACTGGGGGGGATGTTTGTGTCTGAGAGACTGGGGGGGTGTGTGTCGGAGAGACTGGGGGGGGGTGTCGGAGTGGCTGGGGTTGGGGTGTGTGTCGGAGTGACTGGGGAAGGGGTGTGTCGGAGTGACTGGGGGGGTGCGTGTCCGAGTGACTGGGGCGGGTGTGTCGGAGTGACTGGCGGGGGGTGTGTCGGAGTGACGAGGGGGGTGTGTGTCGGAGTGACTGGGGGGTGGAGTTTGTGTCGGAGTGACCGGGGGGGGGGTATTTGTGTCGGAGTTCTGGGGGAGGGTGTGTCGGAGTGAATTAGGGGGGTGAGTCGGATGGACTGGGTGGGCCTGTTTATGTCGGAGTGACTGGGGGGGGTGTTTTTGTCGGAGTGACTGGGGGGGCTGTTTGTGTCGTAGTGAATGGGGCGGTGTTTGTGTCGGTGTGACTGGGGGTGGGGTGTGTAGGAGTCACTGGGAAGGTGTGTGATGGAGTGACTGGGGGGTTGTGAGTCAGAGTGACTGGGGGGGTGGTGTTTGTTTCTGAGTGACTGGGGGGGTGGGTGTCGGAGTGATTGGGTGGGGTGTGTGTCAGAGTGACTGGGGGGGGTGTTTGTGTCGGAGTGATTGGGGGTGGGTGTTTGTGTCGGAGTGACTGGGGGGTGTGTCGGAGTGACTGGGGGGGTGTGTGTCGGAGTGACTGGGGGGGTTGTGTGTCGGAGTGACTGGGGGGTGTTTGTGTCGGAGTGACTGGGGGGGGTGTGTCAGAGTGACTGGGGGTGAGTGTCGGAGTGACTGGCGGAGGGGTGTGTTGGAGTGACTTGGGGGGTGGGTGTCGGAGTGACTGGGGTGGGGGTGTGTGTCGGAGTGACTGGGGAAGGGGTGTGTCGGAGTGACTGGGGGGGTGCGTGTCCGAGTGACTGGGGCGGGTGTGTCGGAGTGACTGGCGGGGGGTGTGTCGGAGTGACGAGGGGGGTGTGTGTCGGAGTGACTGGGGGGTGGAGTTTGTGTCGGAGTGACCGGGGTGGGGTATTTGTGTCGGAGTTCTGGGGGAGGGTGTGTCGGAGTGAATTAGGGGGGTGAGTCGGATGGACTGGGTGGGCCTGTTTATGTCGGAGTGACTGGGGGGGGTGTTTTTGTCGGAATGACTGGGGGGGCTGTTTGTGTCGTAGTGAATGGGGCGGTGTTTGTGTCGGTGTGACTGGGGGTGGGGTGTGTAGGAGTCACTGGGAAGGTGTGTGATGGAGTGACTGGGGGGTTGTGAGTCAGAGTGACTGGGGGGGGGTGTTTGTTTCTGAGTGACTGGGGGGGTGGGTGTCGGAGTGACTGGATGGGGTGTGTGTCAGAGTGACTGGGGGGGGTGTTTGTGTCGGAGTGATTGGGGGTGGGTGTTTGTGTCGGAGTGACTGGGGGGTGTGTCGGAGTGACTGGGGGGGTGTGTGTCGGAGTGACTGGGGGGGTTGTGTGTCGGAGTGACTGGGGGGTGTTTGTGTCGGAGTGACTGGGGGGGTGTGTCAGAGTGACTGGGGGTGAGTGTCGGAGTGACTGGCGGAGGGGTGTGTTGGAGTGACTTGGGGGGTGGGTGTCGGAGTGACTGGAGGTGTGTGTGTCGGAGTGACTGGGGTGGTGTGTGTCGGAGCGACTAGGGGGGTGTTTGTGTCGAAGTGAGTGGGGGGGTGTGTGTCGGAGTGACTGTGGGGGGGTGTGTCGGAGTGACTGGGGGTGTGTGTGTGGAAGTGACTGTGGGGATGTGCAGGAGTGACTGGGGGGGCTGTGTGTGTCGGAGTGACTGGGGGGGGTGTGTGTTGGAGTGAGTGGGGGGATATGTCGGATTGACTGGGAGGGGTGTTTGTGTAGGAGTGACAAGGGAGGGTGTTTGTGTCGGAGGGCTGGGGGAGGGTGTGTCGCAGTGACTGGGGGTGTGTGTGTCAGAGTGACTGGAGGGGTGTGTCGGAATGAATGTGGGGGGTGTGTGTCAGTGTGACTGGCGGAGGGGTGGGTCGGAGTGACTGTGGGAGGGGTGCATCAGAGTGACTGGGGGGGTGTGTTGGAGTGACTGGTGGTGTGTGTGCCGGCGTGACTGGCGGAGGGGTGTGTCGGAGTGACTGGGGGAGGGGTGTGTCGGAGTGACTAGGGGGGTGAGTGTCGGAGTGACTGTGGGGGTGGTGTTTGTGTCGGAGTGACTGGGGGGGTTGTGTGTCGGAGTGACTGGGGGTGGTGTGTCGGAGTGACTGGGGGAGGCCTGTTTACGTCGGAGTGACTGGGGGGGGGGTATTTTTGTCGGAGTGACTGGGGTGGGGTGTTTGTCGGAGTGACTGGGGGTTTTTTGTGTCGGAGTGACTGGGGGGTCGTGTTTGTGTCGGAGTGACTGGGGGGGCCGCTTGTGTCGTAGTGAATGGGGGGGTGTTTGTGTCGGAGTGACTGGGGGGTGGGTGTAGGAGACACTGGGGGGGTGTGTGATGGAGTGACTGGGCGGGTGTGAGTCGGAGTGACTGGGGGGGTGTTTGTTGGAGTGACTAGAGGGTGTGTTTCGGAGTGTGTTTCGGAGTGACTGGGGACCCGTGTTTCTGTCGGAGTGACTGGGGGGGGTGTCGGAGTGACTGGGGGGGTCTGTGTCGGAGTGACTCGGGGTGGTGTGTCGAAGTGACTGGGGGGTGATGTGTCAGAGTGACTGGGGGGGGGCGTGTCGGAGTGACTTTGGAGGTGCGTGTCCGAGTGACTGGGGGGAGGGGTGTCGGAGTGACTGGGGGGTGTGTGTCGGAGTAAATGGGGGGGGTGTCGGAGTGTCTGGGGGGATGTGTGTGGGAGCGACTGGGGGAGGTGTTTGTGTCGGAGTAAATGGGGGGGGTGTCGGAATGTCTGGGGTGGGTGTGTGTCGGAGCCACTGGGGGGGGTGTTTGTGTCGGAGTGACTGGGGGGGGATGTTTGTGTCGGAGTAAATGGGGGGGTGTCGGAGTGTCTGGGGGGGTGTGTCTGACGGAGTGACTGGGGGTGTGTGTCGGAGTGACTGGGGGGCGTGTGTGTCGGAGTGACTGGGGTGGGTGTGTGTCGGAGTGACTGGGGGGGCTGTGTCGGAGTGACTGGGGGGGGATGTGTGTCCCAGTGACTGGGGGGGTGTGTTTCGGAGTGACTGGCGGGCGGTGTATGTCGGAGTGACGGGGGGGGAAGGTGTTTGTGTCGGAGTGTCTTGAGGAGGGGTGTTTGTGTCGGAGTGACTGGGCGGGGTGTTTGTGTCAGAGTGACTGGGAGGGGTGTTTGTCGGAGTGACTGCGGGGGGGTGTTTGTCGGAGTGACTGGTGGGGGGAGGTGTGAGTCGGAGTGAATGGGGGGGTGTGTCAGAGGGACTGTTGGGGGTGTGTCGAACTGACTGTGGGGGGTGAGAGTCGGAGTGATGGGGGGGGGTGTTTGTGTCGGAGTGACTGGGGGGGTGTTTGTGTCGGATTGACTGGGGGGGGTGTGTGTGTCAAAGTGACTGGGGGGGGTGTTTGTGTCGGTGTGACGGGGGTTGTGTGGGTCGACGTGACTGGCGGGGGGTGCGTCGGAGTGACTGTGGAGGGTGTGTCAGAGTGAATGGGGGCTGTGTGTCAGAGTGACTGGGGGGGCGTGTCAGAGTGACGGGGGGGTGTGTGTCGGAGTGACTGGGGGGTGTGTGTCGGAGTGACTGGGGGGTTGTGTGTCGGAGTGACTGGGGTGGGTGTGTGTCGGAGTGACTGGGGTGGGGTGTCTGTGTCGGAGTGACTGGGGGGGGTGTTTGTGTCGGGGTGAGTGGGGGGGTGTGTGTCGGAGCGACTGGGGGGCGGTGTTTGTGTCGGAGTGACTGGGGGGGGTGTGTGTCGGAGTGACCGGGGGGGGGCTGTTTGTGTCGGACTGACTTGGGGTGGGTGTTTGTGTCGGAGTGACTGGGGGGGTTTCGGAGTGACTCGGGTGGTGTGTGTCGGAGCGACTAGGGGGTGTTTGTGTCGAAGTGAGTGGGGGGGTGTGTGTCGGAGTGACTGGGGGAGGGGTGTGTCGGAGTGACTGGGGGGTGCGTGTCCGAGTGACTGGGGCGGGTGTGTCGGAGTGACTGGCGGGGGGTGTGTCGGAGTGACGAGGGGGGGTGTGTGTCAGAGTGAGCGTGGGGGGGTGTTTGTGTCGGAGTTCTGGGGGAGGGTGTGTCGGAGTGAATTAGGGGGGGTGATTCGGATGGACTGGGTGGGCCTGTTTATGTCGGAGTGACTCGGGGGGGTGTTTTTGTCGGAGTGACTGGGGGGGCTGTTTGTGTCGTAGTGAATGGGGCGGTGTTTGTGTCGGTGTGACTGGGGTGGGGTGTGTAGGAGTCACTGGGAGGGTGTGTGATGGAGTGACTGGGGGGTTGTGAGTCAGAGTGACTGGGGGGGGTGTTTGTTTCTGAGTGACTGGGGGGATGGGTGTCAGAGTGACTGGGTGGGGTGTGTGTCAGAGTGACTGGGGGGGGTGTTTGTGTCGGAGTGACTGGGGGTGGGTGTTTGTTTCTGAGTGACTGGGGGGGTGAGTGTCAGAGTGACTGGCGGAGGGGTGTGTCGGAGTGACTTCGGGGGTGGGTGTCGGAGTGACTGGAGGTGTGTGTGTCGGAGTGACTGGGGGGGGGTGTTTGTGTCGGACTGACTGAGGGTGGGTGTTTGTGTCGGAGTGACTGGGGGGCTGTCGGAGTGACTGGGGTGGTGTGTGTCGGAGCGACTAGGGGGGTGTTTGTGTCAAAGTGAGTGGGGGGTGTATGTCGGAGTGACTGTGGGGGGGTGTGTCGGAGTGACTGGGGTGTGTGTGTGGAAGTGACTGTGGGGATGTGCAGGAGTGACTGGGGGGGTGTGTGTTGGAGTGAGTGGGGGGATATGTCGGATTGACTGGGAGGGGTGTTTGTGTAGGAGTGACCAGGGAGGGTGTTTGTGTCGGAGGTCTGGGGGGGCTGTTTGTGTCGTAGTGAATGGGGGGGTGTTTGTGTCGGAGTGACTGGGGGGGTGGGTGTAGGAGACACTGGGGGGTGTGTGATGGAGTGACTGGGGGGGTGTGAGTCGGAGTGACTGGGGGGGTGTTTGTCGGAGTGACTAGGGGGTGTGTTTCGGAGTGACTGGGGACCCGTGTTTCTGTCGGAGTGACTGGGGGGGGTGTCGGAGTGACTGGGGGGGGTCTGTGTCGGAGTGACTCGGGGTGGTGTGTCGAAGTGACTGGGGGGTGATGTGTCAGAGTGACTGGGGGGGGGCGTGTTGGAGTGACTTTGGAGGTGCGTGTCCGAGTGACTGTGGGGGGGTGTCGGAGTGACTAGGTGATGTGTGTTGGAGTAAATGGGGGGGGTGTCGGAGTGTCTGGGGGGGTGTGTGTCGGAGCGACTGGGGGGGTGTTTGTGTCGGAGTGACTGGGGGGGGGGTGTTTGTGTCGGAGTAAATGGGGGGTTGTCGGAGTGTCTGGGGGGGTGTTTGTGTCGGACTGACTGGGGGTGGGTGTTTGTGTCGGAGTGACTGGGGGGGTATCGGAGTGACTGGGGTGGTGTGTGTCGGAGGGACTAGGGGGGTGTTTGTGTCAAAGTGAGTGGGGGGGTGTGTGTCGGAGTGACTGTGGGGGTCTGTGTGGAAGTGACTGTGGGGATGTGCAGGAGTGACTGGGGGGGAGTATGTCGGAGTGACTAGGGGGGTGTGTGTCGGAGTGACTGGGGTGGGGTGTCTGTGTCGGAGTGACTGGGGGGGGTGTTTGTGTCGGAGTGACTGGGGGTCGGTGTTTGTTTCTGAGTGATTGGGGGGGTGAGTGTCAGAGTGACTGGCGGAGGGGTGTGTCGGAGTGACTTGGGGGGTGGGTGTCGGAGTGACTGGAGGTGTGTGTGTCGGAGTGACTGGGGGGGGATGTTTGTGTCGGACTGACTGTGGGTGGGTGTTTGTGTCGGAGTGACTGGGGGGGTGTCGGAGTGACTGGGGTGGTGTGTGTCGGAGCGACTGGGGGGTGTTTGTGTCGAAGTGAGTGGGGGGTTGTATGTCGGAGTGACTGTGGGGGGGTGTGTCGGAGTGACTGGGGGTGTGTGTGTGGAAGTGACTGTGGGGATGTGCAGGAGTGACTGGGGGGGCTGTGTGTGTCGGAGTGACTGGGGGGGGTGTGTGTTGGAGTGAGTGGGGGAATATGTCGGATTGACTGGGAGGGGTGTTTGTGTAGGAGTGACCAGGGAGGGTGTTTGTGTCAGAGGTCTGGGGAGGGTGTGTCGCAGTGACTGGGGGGTGTGTCGGAGTGACTGGGGGGGTGTGTCAGAATGAAAGTGGGGGGTGTGTGTCAGAGTGACTGGCGGAGGGGTGGGTCGGAGTGACTGTGGGAGGGGTGTATCAGAGTGACTGGGGGGGTGTGTCGGAGTGACTGGGGGGGTGTGTGCCGGCGTGACTGGCGGAGGGGTGTGTCGGAGTGACTGGGGGAGGGGTGTGTCGGAGTGTCTAGGGGGGTGAGTGTCGGAGTGACTGTGGGGGTGGTGTTTGTGTCGGAGTGACTGGGGGGGTTGTGTGTCGGAGTGACTGGGGGTGGTGTGTCAGAGTGACTGGGGGAGGCCTGTTTACGTCGGAGTGACTGGGGGGGGGTATTTTTGTCGGAGTGACTGGGGTGGGGTGTTTGTCGGAGTGACTGGGGGTTTTTTGTGTCGGAATGACTGGGGGGTCGTGTTTGTGTCGGAGTGACTGGGGGGGCTGTTTGTGTCGTAGTGAATGGGGGGGTGTTTGTGTCGGAGTGACTGGGGGGGTGGGTGTAGGAGACACTGGGGGGGTGTGTGATGGAGTGACTGGGGGGGTGTGAGTCGGAGTGACTGGGGGGGTGTTTGTCGGAGTGACTAGGGGGTGTGTTTTGGAGTGACTGGGGACCCGTGTTTCTGTCGGAGTGACTGGGGGCGGTGTCGGAGTGACTGGGGGGGTCTGTGTCGGAGTGACTCGGGGTGGTGTGTCGAAGTGACTGGGGGGTGATGTGTCAGAGTGACTGGGGGGGGGGCGTGTCGGAGTGACTTTGGAGGTGCGAGTCTGAGTGACTGGGGGGGGGGTGTTTGTGTCGGAGTAAATGGGGGGTTGTCGGAGTGTCTGGGGGGGTGTTTGTGTCGGACTGACTGGGGTTGGGTGTTTGTGTCGGAGTGACTGGGGGCGTGTCGGAGTCACTGGGGTGGTGTGTGTCGGAGCGACTAGGGGGGTGTTTGTGTCGAAGTGAGTGGGGGTGTGTATGTCAGAGTGACTGGGGGGGCATGACGGAGTGACGGGGGGTGTGTGTCGGAGTGACTGGCGGGGGGGGGTGTTGAAGTGACTGGGGGGGGTGTGTCGGAGTGACTGGTGTGGGTGTGTGTCGGAGTGAGTGGGGTGGGTTGTCTGTGTCCGAGTGACTGGGGGGGGTGTTTGTGTCGGGGTGAGTGAGGGGGGTGTGTGTCGGAGTGACTGGGGGGGGTGTTTGTGTCGGATTGACTGGGGGGGTGTTTGTGTCGGAGTGACTGGGGGGATTGTGTGTCGGAGTAACTGGGGTGTGGTGTCTGTGTCGGAGTGACTGGGGGGTTGTTTGTGTCGGAGTGAGTGGGGGGGGTGTGTGTCGGAGTAACTGGGGGGGTGTTTGTGTCAGATTGACTGGGGGGGATGTTTGTGTCTGAGAGACTGGGGGGGTGTGTGTCGGAGTGACTGGGGTGGGGTGTCTGTGTCGGAGTGACTGTGGGGGGTGTTTGTGTTGGGGTGAGTGGGGGGTGTGTGTCAGAGTGACTGGGGGGGCTGTTTGTGTCGGAGTGTCTGTGGGGGAGTATGTCGGAGTGACTAGGGGGGTGTGTGTCGGAGTGACTGGGGTGGGGTGTCTGTGTCGGAGTGTCTGGGGGGGGTGTTTGTGTTGGGGTGAGTGGGGGGTGTGTGTCAGAGTGACTGGGGGGGTGTTTGTGTCGGAGTGACTGGGGGTCGGTGTTTGTTTCTGAGTGACTGGGGGGGTGAGTGTCAGAGTGACTGGCGGAGGGGTGTGTCGGAGTGACTTGGGGGGTGGGTGTCGGAGTGACTGGAGGTGTGTGTGTCGGAGTGACTGGGGGGGGATGTTTGTGTCGGACTGACTGTGGGTGGGTGTTTGTGTCGGAGTGACTGGGGGGGTGTCGGAGTGACTGGGGTGGTGTGTGTCGGAGCGACTAGGAGGGTGTTTGTGTCGAAGTGAGTGGGGGGTTGTATGTCGGAGTGACTGTGGGGGGGTGTGTCGGAGTGACTGGGGGGGGTGTGTGTTGGAGTGAGTGGGGGGATATGTCGGATTGACTGGGGGGGTTGTTTGTGTAGTAGTGACCAGGGAGGGTGTTTGTGTCAGAGGTCTGGGGGAGGGTATGTCGCAGTGACTGGGGGGTGTGTCGGAGTGACTGGGGGGGTGTGTCGGAATGAAAGTGGGGGGTGTGTGTCAGAGTGACTGGCGGAGGGGTGGGTCGGAGTGACTGTGGGAGGGGTGTATCAGAGTGACTGGGGGGGTGTGTCGGAGTGACTGGGGGGGTGTGTGCCGGCGTGACTGGCGGAGGGGTGTGTCGGAGTGACTGGGGGAGGGGTGTGTCGGAGTGTCTAGGGGGGTGAGTGTCGGAGTGACTGTGGGGGTGGTGTTTGTGTCGGAGTGACTGGGGGAGTTGTGTGTCGGAGTGACTGGGGGTGGTGTGTCAGAGTGACTGGGGGAGGCCTGTTTACGTCGGAGTGACTGGGGGGGGGTATTTTTGTCGGAGTGACTGGGGTGGGGTGTTTGTCGGAGTGACTGGGGGTTTTTTGTGTCGGAGTGACTGGGGGGTCGTGTTTGTGTCGGAGTGACTGGGGGGGCTGTTTGTGTCGTAGTGAATGGGGGGGTGTTTGTGTCGGAGTGACTGGCGGAGAGGTGTGTCAGAGTGACTGGGGGGGTTGTGTGTTGGAGTGACTGGGGGGGTGGTGTGTCGGAGTGACTGGGGGGGTACCTGTTTACATCGGAGTGACTGGGGGGGGTATTTTTGTCAGAGTGACTGGGGTGGGGTGTTTGTCGGAGTGACTGGGGGTTTTTTGTGTCGGAGTGACTGGGGGTTCGTGTTTGTGTCGGAGTGACTGGGGGGGCCGTTTGTGTTGTAGTGAATGGGGTGGGTGTTTGTGTCGGAGTGACTGGGGGGGTGGGTGTAGGAGACACTGGGGGGGTGTGTGATGGAGTGACTGGGGGGTTGTGAGTCGGAGTGACTGTGGGGGTGTTTGTCGGAGTGACTAGGGGGTGTGTGTCGTAGTGACTGGGGGGGTGTTTGTCGGAGTGACTAGGGGGTGTGTGTCGGAGTGACTGGGGGCCCGTGTTTCTGTCGGAGTGACTGGGGGGGGTGTTGGAGTGACTGGGTGGGGTCTGTGTTGGAGTGACTTGGGGTGGTGTGTCGAAGTGACTGGGGGGTGATGTGTCAGAGTGACTGGGGTGGGGGGCGTGTCGGAGTGACTTTGGACGTGTGTGTCTGAATGACTGGTGGGGGGGGGGTGTCGGAGTGACTGGGGGGTGTGTGTCAGAGTAAATGGGGGGGGTGTCGGAGTGTCTGGGGGGGATGTGTGTCGGAGCGACTGGGGGGCGGTGTTTGTGTCGGAGTGACTGGGGGGGGCTGTGTGTCGGAGTGACTGGGTGGGGGGTGTTTGTGTCGGACTGACTGGGGGTGGGTGTTTGTGTCGGAGTGACTGGGGGGGGGTATTTTGTCGGAGTGACTGGGGTGGGGTGTTTGTCGGAGTGACTGGGGGTTTTTTGTGTCGGAGTGACTGGGGGGTCGTGTTTGTGTCGGAGTGACTGGGGGGGCTGTTTGTGTCGTAGTGAATGGGGGGGTGTTTGTGTCGGAGTGACTGGCGGAGAGGTGTGTCAGAGTGACTGGGGGGGTTGTGTGTTGGAGTGACTGGGGGGGTGGTGTGTCGGAGTGACTGGGGGGGTACCTGTTTACATCGGAGTGACTGGGGGGGGTATTTTTGTCAGAGTGACTGGGGTGGGGAGTTTGTCGGAGTGACTGGGGGTTTTTTGTGTCGGAGTGACTGGGGGTTCGTGTTTGTGTCGGAGTGACTGGGGGGGCCGTTTGTGTTGTAGTGAATGGGGTGGGTGTTTGTGTCGGAGTGACTGGGGGGGTGGGTGTAGGAGACACTGGGGGGGTGTGTGATGGAGTGACTGGGGGGTTGTGAGTCGGAGTGACTGTGGGGGTGTTTGTCGGAGTGACTAGGGGGTGTGTGTCGTAGTGACTGGGGGGGTGTTTGTCGGAGTGACTAGGGGGTGTGTGTCGGAGTGACTGGGGGCCCGTGTTTCTGTCGGAGTGACTGGGGGGGGTGTTGGAGTGACTGGGTGGGGTCTGTGTCGGAGTGACTTGGGGTGGTGTGTCGAAGTGACTGGGGGGTGATGTGTCAGAGTGACTGGGGTGGGGGGCGTGTCGGAGTGACTTTGGACGTGTGTGTCTGAATGACTGGTGGGGGGGGGGTGTCGGAGTGACTGGGGGGTGTGTGTCAGAGTAAATGGGGGGGGTGTCGGAGTGTCTGGGGGGGATGTGTTTCGGAGCGACTGGGGGGCGGTGTTTGTGTCGGAGTGACTGGGGGGGGCTGTGCGTCGGAGTGACTGGGTGGGGGGTGTTTGTGTCGGACTGACTGGGGGTGGGAGTTTGTGTCGGAGTGACTGGGGGGGTGTCGGAGTGACTGGGGTGGTGTGTGTCGGAGAGACTAGGGGGGTGTTTGTGTCGAAGTGAGTGGGGGGGTGTGTGTCGGAGTGACTGTGGCAGTCTGTGTGGAATTGACTGTGGGGATGTGCAGGAGTGACTGGGGGGGGCTGTTTGTGTCGGAGTGACTTCGGGGGAGTTTGTCGGAGTGACTGGGGGGGTGTGTGTCGGAGTGACTGGGGTGGGGCGTCTGTGTCGGAGTGAATGGGGGGTGTGTGTCAGAGTGACTTGGGGGGCGTGACGGAGTGACGGGGGGGTGTGTGTCGGAGTGACTGGGGTGGGATGTCTGTGTCCGAGTGACTGGGGGGGGTGTTTGTGTCGGGGTGAGTGAGGGGGGTGTGTGTCGGAGTGACTGACGGGGGTGTTTGTGTCGGATTGACTGGTGGGGGGTGTTTGTGTCGGAGTGACTGGGGTTGTTGTGTGTCGGAGTAACTGGGGTGTGGTGTCTGTGACGGAGTGACTGGGGGGATGTTTGTGTCGGGGTGAGTGGGGGGGGTGTGTGTCGGAGTAACTGGGGGTTTGTTTGTGTCAGATTGACTGGGGGGGATGTTTGTGTCTGAGAGACTGGGGGGGTGTGTGTCGGAGAGACTGGGGGGGTGTGTCGGAGTGGCTGGGGTGAGGGTGTGTGTCGGAGTGACTGGGGAAGGGGTGTGTCGGAGTGACTGGGGGGGTGCGTGTCCGAGTGACTGGGGCGGGTGTGTCGGAGTGACTGGCGGGGGGTGTGTCGGAGTGACGAGGGGGGTGTGTGTCGGAGTGACTGGGGGGTGGAGTTTGTGTCGGAGTGACCGGGGGGGGTATTTGTGTCGGAGTTCTGGGGGAGGGTGTGTCGGAGTGAATTAGGGGGGTGAGTCGGATGGACTGGGTGGGCCTGTTTATGTCGGAGTGACTGGGGGGGGTGTTTTTGTCGGAGTGACTGGGGGGGCTGTTTGTGTCATAGTGAATGGGGCGGTGTTTGTGTCGGTGTGACTGGGGGTGGGGTGTGTAGGAGTCACTGGGAAGGTGTGTGATGGAGTGACTGGGGGGTTGTGAGTCAGAGTGACTGGGGGGGGGTGTTTGTTTCTGAGTGACTGGGGGGGTGGGTGTCGGAGTGACTGGGTGGGGTGTGTGTCAGAGTGACTGGGGGGGGTGTTTGTGTCGGAGTGATTGGGGGTGGGTGTTTGTGTCGGAGTGACTGGGGGGTGTGTCGGAGTGACTGGGGGGGTGTGTGTCGGAGTGACTGGGGGGGTTGTGTGTCGGAGTGACTGGGGGGTGTTTGTGTCGGAGTGACTGGGGGGGTGTGTCAGAGTGACTGGGGGTGAGTGTCGGAGTGACTGGCGGAGGGGTGTGTTGGAGTGACTTGGGGGGTGGGTGTCGGAGTGACTGGAGGTCTGTGTGTCGGAGTGACTGGGGTGGTGTGTGTCGGAGTGACTAGGGGGGTGTTTGTGTCGAAGTGAGTGGGGGTTGTGTGTCGGAGTGACTGTGGGGGGGTGTGTCGGAGTGACTGGGGGTGTGTGTGTGGAAGTGACTGTGGGGATGTGCAGGAGTGACTGGGGGGGCTGTGTGTGTCGGAGTGACTGGGGGGGGTGTGTGTTGGAGTGAGTGGGGGGATATGTCGGATTGACTGGGAGGGGTGTTTGTGTAGGAGTGACAAGGGAGGGTGTTTGTGTCGGAGGGCTGGGGGAGGGTGTGTCGCAGTGACTGGGGGTGTGTGTGTCGGAGTGACTGGAGGGGTGTGTCGGAATGAATGTGGGGGGTGTGTGTCAGTGTGACTGGCGGAGGGGTGGGTCGGAGTGACTGTGGGAGGGGTGCATCAGAGTGACTGGGGGGGTGTGTCGGAGTGACTGGGGGGGTGTGTGCCGGCGTGACTGGCGGAGGGGTGTGTCGGAGTGACTGGGGGAGGGGTGTGTCGGAGTGACTAGGGGGGTGAGTGTCGGGTGACTGTGGGGGTGGTATTTTTGTCGGAGTGACTGGGGTGGGGTGTTTGTCGGAGTGACTGGGGGTTTTTTGTGTCGGAGTGACTGGGGGGTCGTGTTTGTGTCGGAGTGACTGGGGGGGCCGTTTGTGTCGTAGTGAATGGGGGGGTGTTTGTGTCGGAGTGACTGGGGGTGGTGTGTCGGAGTGACTGGGGGAGGCCTGTTTACGTCGGAGTGACTGGGGGGGGGGGCATTTTTGTCGGAGTGACTGAGGTGGGGTGTTTGTCGGAGTGACTGGGGGTTTTTTGTGTCGGAGTGACTGGGGGGTCGTGTTTGTGTCGGAGTGACTGGGGGGGCCGTTTGTGTCGTAGTGAATGGGGGGGTGTTTGTGTCGGAGTGACTGGGGGGTGGGTGTAGGAGACACTGGGGGGGTGTGTGATGGAGTGACTGGGCGGGTGTGAGTCGGAGTGACTGGGGGGGTGTTTGTCGGAGTGACTAGGGGGTGTGTTTCGGAGTGACTGGGGACCCGTGTTTCTGTCGGAGTGACTGGGGGGGGTGTCGGAGTGACTGGGGGGGGTCTGTGTCGGAGTGACTCGGGGTGGTGTGTCGAAGTGACTGGGTGGTGATGTGTCAGAGTGACTGGGGGGGGGCGTGTCGGAGTGACTTTGGAGGTGCGTGTCCGAGTGACTGGGGGGAGGGGTGTCGGAGTGACTGGGGGGTGTGTGTCGGAGTAAATGGGCGGGGTGTCGGAGTGTCTGGGGGGATGTGTGTGGGAGCGACTGGGGGAGGTGTTTGTGTCGGAGTAAATGGGGGGCGTGTCGGAATGTCTGGGGGGGTGTGTCTGACGGAGTGACTGGGGGGTGTGTGTCGGAGTGACTGGGGGGCGTGTGTGTCGGAGTGACTGGGGTGGGTGTGTGTCGGAGTGACTGGGGGGGCTGTGTCGGAGTGACTGGAGGTGTGTGTGTCGGAGTGACTGGGGGGGGGTGTTTGTGTCGGACTGACTGAGGGTGGGTGTTTGTGTCGGAGTGACTGGGGGGCTGTCGGAGTGACTGGGGTGGTGTGTGTCGGAGCGACTAGGGGGGTGTTTGTGTCGAAGTGAGTGGGGGGGTGTATGTCGGAGTGACTGTGGGGGGGTGTGTCGGAGTGACTGGGGGTGTGTGTGTGGAAGTGACTGTGGGGATGTGCAGGAGTGACTGGGGGGGGGGTGTGTGTTGGAGTGAGTGGGGGGATATGTCGGATTGACTGGGAGGGGTGTTTGTGTAGGAGTGACCAGGGAGGGTGTTTGTGTTGGAGGTCTGGGGGGGCTGTTTGTGTCGTAGTGAATGGGGGGGTGTTTGTGTCGGTGTGACTGAGGGGGTGGGTGTAGGAGACACTGGGGGGGTGTGTGATGGAGTGACTGGGGGGGTGTGAGTCGGAGTGACTGGGGGGGTGTTTGTCGGAGTGACTAGGGGGTGTGTTTCGGAGTGACTGGGGACCCGTGTTTCTGTCGGAGTGACTGGGGGGGGTGTCGGAGTGACTGGGGGGGGTCTGTGTCGGAGTGACTCGGGGTGGTGTGTCGAAGTGACTGGGGGGTGATGTGTCAGAGTGACTGGGGGGGGGGGGGCGTGTTGGAGTGACTTTGGAGGTGCATGTCCGAGTGACTGGGGGGGGGTGTCGGAGTGACTAGGGGGTGTGTGTTGGAGTAAATGGGGGGGTGTCGGAGTGTCTGGGGGGGGTGTGTGTCGGAGCGACTGGGGGGGTGTTTGTGTCAGAGTGACTGGGGGGGGGGTGTTTGTGTCGGAGTAAATGGGGGGGTGTCGGAGTGACTGGGGTGGTGTGTGTCGGAGCGACTAGGGGGGTGTTTGTGTCAAAGTGAGTGGGGGGGTGTGTGTCGGAGTGACTGTGGGGGTCTGTGTGGAAGTGACTGTGGGGATGTGCAGGAGTGACTGGGGGGGCTGTTTGTGTCGGAGTGACTGGGGGGGAGTTTGTCGGAGTGACTGGGGGGGTGTGTGTCGGAGTGACTGGGGTGGGGTGTCTGTGTCGGAGTGACTGGGGGGGGTGTTTGTGTCGGGGTGAGTGGGGGTGGTGTGTGTCGGAGTGACTGGGGGGGCGTGTCAGAGTGACGGGGGGGTGTGTGTCGGAGTGACTGGGGGGTGTGTGTCGGAGTGACTGGGGGGTTGTGTTAGGAGTGACTGGGGTGGGTGTGTGTCGGAGTGACTGGGGTGGGGTGTCTGTGTCGGAGTGACTGTGGGGGGTGTTTGTGTCGGGGTGAGTGGGGGGGGTGTGTGTCGGAGTGACTGGAAGGGGTGTTTGTGTCGGATTGACTGGGGGGGGTGTTTGTGTCGGAGTGACTGGGGGGGTTGTGTGTCGGAGTAACTGGGGTGTGGTGTCCGTGTCGGAGTGACTAGGGGGGGGGAGGTGTGAGTCGGAGTGAATGGGGTGGTGTGTCAGAGGGACTGTTGGGGGTGTGTCGGACTGACTGTGGGGGGTGAGAGTCGGAGTGATGGGGGGTGGGGTGTTTGTGTCGGAGTGACTGGGGGGGGGTGTTTGTGTCGGAGTAACTGGGCGGGGTGTTTGTGTCGGATTGACTGGGGGGGGGTGTGTGTGTCAAAGTGACTGGGGGGGGGTGTTTGTGTCGGTGTGACGGGGGTTGTGTGGGTCGACGTGACTGGCGGGGGGTGCGTCGAAGTGACTGTGGAGGGTGTGTCGGAGTGAATGGGGGCGGGGTGTGTGTTGGAGTGACTGGGGGGTGTGTGTCGGAGTGACTGGGGGGTTGTGTGTCGGAGTGACTGGGGTGGGTGTGTGTCGGAGTGACTGGGGTGGGGTGTCTGTGTCGGAGTGACTGGGGGGGGTGTTTGTGTCGGGGTGAGTGGGGGGGCCGTTTGTGTCGTAGTGAATGGGGGGGTGTTTGTGTCGGAGTGACTGGGGGGGTGGGTGTAGGAGACACTGGGGGGGTGTGTGATGGAGTGACTGGGGGGGTGTGAGTCGGAGTGACTGGGGGGGTGTTTGTCGGAGTGACTAGGGGGTGTGTGTCGGAGTGACTGGGGGCACGTGTTTCTGTCGGAGTGACTGGGGGGGGTGTCGGAGTCACTGGGGGGTGTCTGTGTCGGAGTGACTCGGGGTGGTGTCTCGAAGTGACTGGGGGGTGATGTGTCAGAGTGACTGGGGTGGGGTCGTGTCAGAGTGACTTTGGAGGTGCGTGTCTGAGTGACTTGGGGGGGGGGTGTCGGAGTGACTGGGGGGGTGTGTGTCGGAGTAAATGGGGGGGGTGTCGGAGTGTCTGGGGGGGATGTGTGTCGGAGCGACTGGGGGGCGGTGTTTGTGTCGGAGTGACTGGGGGTGGGTGTTTGTGTCGGAGTGACTGGGGTGGTGTGTGTCGGAGTGACTGGGGGGGTGTTTGTGTCGAAGTGAGTGGGGGGGTGTGTGTCGGAGTCACTGTGGGGGTCCGTGTGGAAGTGACTGTGGGGATGTGCAGGAGTGACTGGGGGGGCTGTTTGTGTCAGTGTGACTGGGGGGGAGTTTGTCGGAGTGACTGGGGTGGGGTGTCTGTGTCGGAGTGACTGGGGGGGGTGTTTGTGTCGGAGTGACGGGGGGGGGTGTGTGTCGGAGTGAATGGGGGGTGTGTGTCAGAGTGACTGGGGGGGCGTGACGGAGTGACGGGGGGGTGTGTGTCGGAGTGACTGGCGGGGGGAGTGTCGAAGTGACTGGGGGGGGTGTGTCGGAGTGACTGGGGTGGGTGTGTGTCGGAGTGAGTGGGGTGGGATGTCTGTGTCCGAGTGACTGGGGGGGTTGTTTGTGTCGGGGTGAGTGAGGGGGGTGTGTGTCGGTGTGACTGGGGGGTGTGTTTGTGTCGGATTGACTGGGGGGGGTGTTTGTGTCGGAGTGACTGAGGGTGTTGTGTGTCGGAGTAACTGGGGTGTGGTGTCTGTGTCGGAGTGACAAGGGGGGGTTGTTTGTGTCGGGGTGAGTGGGGGGGGTGTGTGTCGGAGTAACTGGGGGGGATGTTTGTGTCTGAGAGACTGGGGGTGTGTGTGTCGGAGAGACTGGGGGGGTGTGTCGGAGTGACTGGGGGGTGTGTGTCGGAGTGACTGGGGTGGGGGTGTGTGTCGGAGTGACTGGGGGAGGGGTGTGTCGGAGTGACTGGGGGGGTGCGTGTCCGAGTGACTGGGGCGGGTGTGTCGGAGTGACTGGAGGGGGGTGTGTCGGAGTGACGAGGGGGTTGTGTGATGGAGTGACTGGGGGGTGGAGTTTGTGTCGGAGTGACCGGGGGGGGGTGTTTGTGTCAGAGTTCTGGGGGAGGGTGTGTCGGAGTGAATTAGGTGGGGTGAGTCGGATGGACTGGGTGGGCCTGTTTATGTCGGAGTGACTCGGGGGGGTGTTTTTGTCAGAGCGACTGAGGGGGCTGTTTGTGTCGTAGTGAATGGGGCGGTGTTTGTGTCGGTGTGACTGGGGGTGGAGTGTGTAGGAGTCACTGGGAAGGTGTGTGATGGAGTGACTGGGGGGTTGTGAGTCAGAGTGACTGGGGGGGTGTTTGTTTCTGAGTGACTGGGGGGGTGGGTGTCGGAGTGACTGGGTGGGGTGTGTGTCTGAGTGACTGGGGGGGGTGTTTGTGTCGGAGTGACTCGGGGTGGGTGTTTGTTTCTGAGTGACTGGGGGGGTGAGTGTCAGAATGACTGGCGGAGGGGTGTATCGGAGTGAATTGGGGGGTGGGTGTCGGAGTGACTGGAGGTGTGTGTGTCGGAGTGACTGGGGGGGGTGTTTGTGTCGGACTGACTGGGGGTGGGTGTTTGTGTCGGAGTGACTGGGGGGGTGTCGGAGTGGCTGGGGTGGTGTGTGTCGGAGCGACTAGGTGGGTGTTTGTGTCGAAGTGAGTGGGGGGGTGTGTGTCGGAGTGACTGTGGGGGGGTGTGTCGGAGTGACTGGGGGTGTGTGTGTGGAAGTGACTGTGGGGATGTGCAGGAGTGACTGGGGGGGCTGTGTGTGTCGGACTGACTGCGGGGGGTGAGAGTCGGAGTGATGGGGGGGGGGTGTTTGTGTCAGAGTGACTGGGGGGGGTGTTTGTGCCGGAGTAACTGGGCGGGGTGTTTGTGTCGGATTGACTGGGGGGGGTGTGTGTGTCAAAGTGACTGGGGGGGGTGTTTGTGTCGGTGTGACGGGGGTTGTGTGGGTCGACGTGACTGGCGGGGGGTGCGTCGGAGTGACTGTGAAGGGTGTGTCGGAGTGAATGGGGGCTGTGTGTCAGAGTGACTGGGGGGGCGTGTCAGAGTGACGGTGGGGTGTGTGTTGGAGTGACTGGGGGGTGTGTGTCGGAGTGACTGGGGGGTTGTGTTAGGAGTGACTGGGGTGGGTGTGTGTCGGAGTGGCTGGGGTGGGGTGTCTGTGTCGGAGTGACTGGGGGGGGTGTTTGTGTCGGGGTGAGTGGGGGGGGTGTGTGTCGGAGTGACTGGGGGGGTGTTTGTGTCGGATTGACTGGGGGTGTGTTTGTGTCGGAGTGACTGGGGGGGTTGTGTGTCGGAGTAACTGGGGTGTGGTGTCTGTGTCGGAGTGACTGGGGGGGTTGTTTGTGTCGGGGTGAGTGGGGGGGGTGTGTGTCGGAGTAACTGGGGGGGTGTTTGTGTCAGATTGACTGGGGGGGATGTTTGTGTCTGAGAGACTGGGGGGGTGTGTGTCGGAGTGACTGGGGTGGGGTGTCTGTGTCGGAGTGACTGTGGGGGGTGTTTGTGTTGGGGTGAGTGGGGGGTGTGTGTCAGAGTGACTGGGGGGGCTGTTTGTGTCGGAGTGACTGGGGGGGAGTATGTCGGAGTGACTAGGGGGGTGTGTGTCGGAGTGACTGGGGTGGGGTGTCTGTGTCGGAGTGTCTGGGGGGGGTGTTTGTGTTGGGGTGAGTGGGGGGTGTGTGTCAGAGTGACTGGGGGGGGTGTTTGTGTCGGAGTGACTGGGGGTCGGTGTTTGTTTCTGAGTGACTGGGGGGGTGAGTGTCAGAGTGACTGGCGGAGGGGTGTGTCGGAGTGACTTGGGGGGTGGGTGTCGGAGTGACTGGAGGTGTGTGTGTCGGAGTGACTGGGGGGGGATGTTTGTGTCGGACTGACTGTGGGTGGGTGTTTGTGTCGGAGTGACTGGGGGGGTGTCGGAGTGACTGGGGTGGTGTGTGTCGGAGCGACTAGGGGGGTGTTTGTGTCGAAGTGAGTGGGGGGTTGTATGTCGGAGTGACTGTGGGGGGGTGTGTCGGAGTGACTGGGGGCGTGTGTGTGGAAGTGGCTGTGGGGATGTGCAGGAGTGACTGGGGGGGCTGTGTGTGTCGGAGTGACTGGGGGGGGTGTGTGTTGGAGTGAGTGGGGGGATATGTCGGATTGACTGGGAGGGGTGTTTGTGTAGGAGTGACCAGGGAGGGTGTTTGTGTCAGAGGTCTGGGGTAGGGTATGTCGCAGTGACTGGGGGGTGTGTAGGAGTGACTGGGGGGTTGTGTTGGAATGAAAGTGGGGGGTGTGTGTCAGAGTGACTGGCGGAGGGGTGGGTCGGAGTGACTGTGGGAGGGGTGTATCAGAGTGACTGGGGGGGTGTGTCGGAGTGACTGGGGGGGTGTGTGCCGGCGTGACTGGCGGAGGGGTGTGTCGGAGTGACTGGGGGAGGGGTGTGTCGGAGTGTCTAGGGGGGTGAGTGTCGGAGTGACTGTGGGGGTGGTGTTTGTGTCGGAGTGACTGGGGGGGTTTTGTGTCAGAGTGACTGGGGGTGGTGTGTCAGAGTGACTGGGGGAGGCCTGTTTACGTCGGAGTGACTGGGGGGGGGTATTTTTGTCGGAGTGACTGGGGTGGGGTGTTTGTCGGAGTGACTGGGGGTTTTTTGTGTCGGAGTGACTGGGGGGTCGTGATTGTGTCGGAGTGACTGGGGGGGCTGTTTGTGTCGTAGTGAATGGGGGGGTGTTTGTGTCGGAGTGACTGGGGGGGTGGGTGTAGGAGACACTGGGGGGGTGTGTGATGGAGTGACTGGGGGGGTGTGAGTCGGAGTGACTGGGGGGGTGTTTGTCGGAGTGACTAGGGGGTGTGTGTCGGAGTGACTGGGGGCCCGTGTTTCTGTCGGAGTGACTGGGGAGGGTGTCGGAGTCACTGGGGGGTGTCTGTGTCGGAGTGACTCGCGGTGGTGTCTCGAAGTGACTGGGGGGTGATGTGTCAGAGTGACTGGGGTGGGGGGCGTGTCAGAGTGACTTTGGAGGTGCGTGTCCGAGTGACTTGGGGGCGGGGGGTGTCGGAGTGACTGGGGGGGTGTGTGTCGGAGTAAATGGGGGGGGTGTCGGAGTGTCTGGGGGGGATGTGTGTCGGAGCGACTGGGGGGCGGTGTTTGTGTCGGAGTGACTGGGGGGGGTGTGTGTCGGAGTGACTGGGGGGGGGTGTTTGTGTCGGACTGACTGGGGGTGGGTGTTTGTGTCGGAGTGACTGGGGTGGTGTGTGTCGTAGTGACTGGGGTGGTGTGTGTCGGAGTGACTGGGGGGGTGTTTGTGTCGAAGTGAGTGGGGGGGTGTGTGTCGGAGTCACTGTGGGGGTCCGTGTGGAAGTGACTGTGGGGATGTGCAGGAGTGACTGGGGGGGCTGTTTGTGTCAGTGTGACTGGGGGGGAGTTTGTCGGAGTGACTGGGGTGGGGTGTCTGTGTCGGAGTGACTGGGGGGGGTGTTTGTGTCGGAGTGACGGGGGGGGGTGTGTGTCGGAGTGAATGGGGGGTGTGTGTCAGAGTGACTGGGGGGGCGTGACGGAGTGACGGGGGGGTGTGTGTCGGAGTGACTGGCGGGGGGAGTGTCGGGGGGTGGGTGTGTGTCGGAGTGAGTGGGGTGGGATGTCTGTGTCCGAGTGACTGGGGGGCTTGTTTGTGTCGGGGTGAGTGAGGGGGGTGTGTGTCGGTGTGACTGGGGGGTGTGTTTGTGTCGGATTGACTGGGGGGGGTGTTTGTGTCGGAGTGAGTGGGGGGGGGGTGTGTGTCGGAGTAACTGGGGGGGTGTTTGTGTCAGATTGACTGGGGGGGATGTTTGTGTCTGAGAGACTGGGGGTGTGTGTGTCGGAGAGACTGGGGGGGTGTGTCGGAGTGACTGGGGGGTGTGTGTCGGAGTGACTGGGGTGGGGGTGTGTGTCGGAGTGACTGGGGGAGGGGTGTGTCGGAGTGACTGGGGGGGTGCGTGTCCGAGTGACTGGGGCGGGTGTGTCGGAGTGACTGGAGGGGGGTGTGTCGGAGTGACGAGGGGGTTGTGTGATGGAGTGACTGGGGGGTGGAGTTTGTGTCGGAGTGACCGGGGGGGGGTGTTTGTGTCAGAGTTCTGGGGGAGGGTGTGTCGGAGTGAATTAGGTGGGGTGAGTCGGATGGACTGGGTGGGCCTGTTTATGTCGGAGTGACTCGGGGGGGTGTTTTTGTCAGAGCGACTGAGGGGGCTGTTTGTGTCGTAGTGAATGGGGCGGTGTTTGTGTCGGTGTGACTGGGGGTGGAGTGTGTAGGAGTCACTGGGAAGGTGTGTGATGGAGTGACTGGGGGGTTGTGAGTCAGAGTGACTGGGGGGGTGTTTGTTTCTGAGTGACTGGGGGGGTGGGTGTCGGAGTGACTGGGTGGGGTGTGTGTCTGAGTGACTGGGGGGGTGTTTGTGTCGGAGTGACTGGGGGTGGGTGTTTGTTTCTGAGTGACTGGGGGGGTGAGTGTCAGAATGACTGGCGGAGGGGTGTATCGGAGTGAATTGGGGGGTGGGTGTCGGAGTGACTGGAGGTGTGTGTGTCGGAGTGACTGGGGGGGGGTGATTGTGTCGGACTGACTGGGGGTGGGTGTTTGTGTCGGAGTGACTGGGGGGGTGTCGGAGTGGCTGGGGTGGTGTGTGTCGGAGCGACTAGGTGGGTGTTTGTGTCGAAGTGAGTGGGGGGGTGTGTGTCGGAGTGACTGTGGGGGGGTGTGTCGGAGTGACTGGGGGTGTGTGTGTGGAAGTGACTGTGGGGATGTGCAGGAGTGACTGGGGGGGCTGTGTGTGTCGGACTGACTGTGGGGGGTGAGAGTCGGAGTGATGGGGGGGGGTGTTTGTGTCAGAGTGACTGGGGGGGCTGTTTGTGCCGGAGTAACTGGGCGGGGTGTTTGTGTCGGATTGACTGGGGGGGGTGTGTGTGTCAAAGTGACTGGGGGGGGTGTTTGTGTCGGTGTGACGGGGGTTGTGTGGGTCGACGTGACTGGCGGGGGGTGCGTCGGAGTGACTGTGAAGGTGTGTCGGAGTGAATGGGGGCTGTGTGTCAGAGTGACTGGGGGGGCGTGTCAGAGTGACGGTGGGGTGTGTGTTGGAGTGACTGGGGGGTGTGTGTCGGAGTGACTGGGGGGTTGTGTTAGGAGTGACTGGGGTGGGTGTGTGTCGGAGTGGCTGGGGTGGGGTGTCTGTGTCGGAGTGACTGTGGGGGGTGTTTGTGTCGGGGTGAGTGGGGGGGGTGTGTGTCGGAGTGACTGGGGGGGGTGTTTGTGTCGGATTGACTGGGGGGGGTATTTGTGTCGGAGTGACTGGGGGGGTTGTGTGTCGGAGTAACTGGGGTGTGGTGTCTGTGTCGGAGTGACTGGGGGAGTTGTTTGTGTCGGGGTGAGTGGGGGGGTTGTGTGTCGGAGTAACTGGGGGGGTGTTTGTGTCAGATTGACTGGGGGGGATGTTTGTGTCTGAGAGACTTGGGGGTTGTGTGTCGGAGTTACTGGGGGGTTGTTCGTGTCGGACTGACTGGGGGTGGGTGTTTGTGTCGGAGTGACTGGGGGGGAGTTTTTCGGAGTGACTGGGGGGGTGTGTGTCGGAGTGACTGGGGGGGGGTGTTTGTGTCGGACTGACTGGGGGTGGGTGTTTGTGTCGGAGTGAGTGGGGTGGAGTTTGTCGGAGTGACTGGGGGGGTGTGTATCGGAGTGACCGGGGGGAGTGTGTTGGAGTGACTGGGGGGAGTGTGTCGGAGTTACTGGGGGTGGGTGTGTGTCGGTGTGACTGGCGGAGGGGTGTGTCGGAGTGACTGGGGTGGTGTGTGTCGGAGTGACTGTGGGGGTTGTGTGTCAGAGTGACTGGGGGGGACCTGTTTACGTCGGAGCGACTGGGGGGGTTGTTTTTGTCGTAGTGACTGGGGTGGGGTGTTGGTCGGAGTGACTGGGGGGGGGTTTTCTGTCGGAGTGACTGGGGGGTCGTGTTTGTGTCGGAGTGACTGGGGGGGTGTGAGTCGGAGTGACTGGGGGGGGGTATGTCGGAGTGACTGGAGGGGGCGTGTGTCGGAGTGCCTGGGGGTGTGTGTGTCGCAGTGACTGGGGGGTGTGTGTCGGAGTGACTGGGGGGGGTGTGTGTTGGAGTGACCTGGGGAGGGTGCTTGTCGGAGTGACTGGTGGGTT
>NW_027598545.1:0-41624 GCF_964194155.1 Cetorhinus maximus
CTCTCTGCCCCTCCTCTCTCTCCCTCTCTGCCCCTCCTCTCTCTCCCTCTCGCATCCCCCCTCTGTCTGTGTGCCCCCCCTCTGTCTATATGCCCCCACTCTCCCTTTCTCTCTCTCTAGCCCATCTTCCCTCTCTCTCTGCCCCCCCTCCTTCTTTCCATCTCTCTGTTCCTTCCTCCCTCTCTCTGCCCCACCTCTCTCTCCATGCTCCTTCCCCTCCCTGTCTCTCCTTCTACGTCTTCCTCTCCCCATCGCTCTCCTTTTCCCCCCACCGTCTCTCTCTCCTACTGCCTCCTTTCCCCATCTCTCTCTCTCTCTTTCTGCCTCCTCCTCCCGCCTCTCTCCCCTTTTGCACCATCCTTTCCCATCTCTCTTTCCTTCTGCCTCCTTAACGCCTCTTCTTTCTGCCTCTTCATCCCACTGTCTCTCTGTGTCTCTCTGTGCCTTTCCCCTCTCTCTCTCTCTCTCTCTCTCTCTCTCTCTCTCTCTCTCTCTCTCTCTCTCTCTGCCTCTCCCCTCTCTCTCTCTCTCTCTCTCTCTCTCTCTCTGCCCCCCACCCCGCCATCCCCTTGTCTGTCCCTCACCTTGTTCCCCCTCTCTGCTTCTTCATTGCGAATTTTTTTATTTATTCATTCACGAGATGTGGGCATTGCTGGCTGGGCCAGCATTTATTGCCCACCCCTGCTTTCCCTTGAGAAGGTGATGGTGAGCTGCTTTTTGAACCACTGCAGTCCCTGTGGTGTGGGTACACCCACAGTGCTGTTAGGGAGGGAGTTCCAGGATTTTGACCCAGTGACAGTGAAGGAACGACGGTATAGTTCCAAGCCAGGATGGTGAGGGGCGTGGAGGGGAGCTTACAGATGGTGGTCTTTCCACATGCCTGCTGCTTTTGTCCTTCTGAGTGGTAGAGGTCTTGGGTTTGGAAGGTGCTATCGAAGGAATCTTGGTTAATTCCTGCAGTGTATCTTGTAGATGGTACACACTGCTGCTACTGTGTGTCGATGGTGGAGGGAGTGAATGTTTGTGGATGGGGTGCCAATCAATTGGCTGCTTTGTCCTGGATGGTGTTAAGTTTCTTGAGTATTGTTGGAGCTGCACTCATCCAGGCAAGTGGGGAGTATTCCATCACACTCCTGACTTGTGCCTTGTAGATGGTGGACAGGCTTTGAGGAATCAGGAGGTGAGTTACTCGCTGCAGGATTCCTAGCCCCTTACCTGTTCTTGTACCACAGCATTTATATGGCTAGTCCAATTCAGTTTCTGGTCAATGGTAACCCGCAGGATGTTGATTGTGGGAGTTTCATCTGAGGAGTCGTGAGTGGTGCTGAACATTGTACAATCATGAGTGAACATCCCCATTTCTGACTTTATGATGGAAGGAAGGTCTTTGATGAAGCAGCTGAAGATGGTTGGGCCGAGGACACTACCCTGAGGAACTTCTGCAGTGTTGTCCTGGAGCTGAGATGGCTGATCTCCAACAACCACATCCATCTTCCTTTGTGCTAGGTATGACTCCAACCAGCGGAAAGTTTCACCCCGATCCCAGTTGACTTCAGTTTTGCTAGGGCTCCCTGATGCCACACTCGGTCAAATGCTGCCTTGATGTCAAGGGCAGTCACTCTCACTCACCTCTGGGGTTCAGCTCTTTTGTCCATGTTTGAACCAAGGCTGTCATGAGGTCAGGAGCTGAGTGACCCGAACTGTGAATCAGTGAGCAGGTTATTGCTAAGCAAGTGCCGTTTGATAGCACTGTCGATGACACTTTCCATCACTTTGCAGATGATTGAGAGTAGACTGATGGGGTGGTAATTGGCTAGGTTGGATTTGTCCTGCTTTTTATGGACAGGATATAACTGGGCTATTTTCCACATTGCCAGGTAGATGCCAATGTTGTAGCTGTACTGGAACAGCTTGGCTTGGGGTGTGGCAAGTTTTGGAGCACAAGTCTTCAGTACTATTGTCGGAATAGTGTCACGGCCCATACCCTTTGCAGTATCCAGTGCCTTCAACCGTTTCTTGTTATTATGTGGAGTGAGTCAAATTGGCTGAAGACTGGCATCCGTGATGCTGGGGATCTCAGGAGGAGGCTGAGATGGATCATTCATTCGGCACTTCTGGCTGAGGATTGTTGCGAATGCTTCAGCCTTATCTTTCACACTGAGGTGCTGGGCTCCCCCATCATTGAGGATGGGGATATTTGTGGAGCCTCCTCCTCCTGCTCGTTGTTTAGTTGTCCACCCCATTCACCAATGAATCTGGCAGGACTGCAAATCTTAGATCTGATCCGTTGGTTGTGGGATCACTTAACTCAGTCTGTCGCTTGCTGTTTCCGCTGTTTGGCATGTGTGGTAGCTTCACCAGGTTGATACCTCATTTTTAGGTATGCCTGGTGCTGCTCTTGGCATGCCATCCTGTACTCTTCATTCAACCAGGGTTGATTACGTGCTTGATGGTAGTGGTAGGGCGGGGGATATGCTGGGCCACTAGAACATATGAACATAGAACTTATCAGGAGTAGACCATTCAGCTCTTTGAGCCAGCTCCACCATTCAATAAGATAATGACTGATCTGGCTGTGGTTTCAACTCCACTTTGTCGTCTCAACCCCTCATAACCATTCACCCCTTGTCTTTCAAAAATCTGTCTAATTCTGCCTTGAATAAATTCAATCACCCAACCTCTACTGCTTTCTGGGGAAGAGAATTCCACAGACTAACGACTCTCCGAGAGAAAAGAAAATTCCCCTATCTCCATCTTAAACGGTAGGCCTCTTATTCTTAAATGTGTCCCCTAGTTCTAGTCTCTCCCACAAATGGAAAGATATTCCCAGTATCCACCCTATCAAGTCGCCTCAGGATCTTATATTTTTCAATAATATCACCGCTCGTTCTTCTAACTCTAATAGGTGTAGGCCTAAACTTCTCAACCTTTCCTCAGGAATGGGTCGTGTGAACCTTCTCTGTACTGCTTCTAATACAATTACATCTTTTTTTAAATAAGAAGGCCTAAACTATGCACAGTATTCCAAATGTGCTCTCACCAAGGCCCTGGACAGCTGCAGCAAAATTTCCCTACTTTTATTACAAACGAGGATAGAATATAAAAGCCAACATTCCATTTGCCTCCCTAACCACTTGCTACACCTGCATATTAACTTTTTCTGATTCTTTACCAGGACACCCAGATCCTTCTGTACCACCGAGTGCTGCAATCTCTCTCCGTTTAACTAATGTGCTGCTTTCCTTTACTTCCTGTCAAAGTGGATAAGTTCACATTTTCCCACATTATACTCCATCTGCCAATTTTTTACCCACACACTTAGCCTATCTGTATCTCTTTGCAGACTCTCCATCTCACCTTGACAACTTATTTTCCTACCAATCTTGGTGTCATCAGCAAATTTAACTACCATACATATATGGTCCTGTCATCCAAATCATCGACATAGATTGTAAATAGTTGAGGCCCCAACACCGATCCCTGCGGCACACCACTCGTCACATCTTGCCAACCTGAAAAAGACCCATTTGTGCCGACTCTCTGTTTCCTGTTAGCTATCCAATCCTTTATCTATGCTAATATGTTACCAGCTACTCCATATAATCATATCTTGTGTAGTAACCTTTGATGTGGCACCTTATGAAATGCCTCCTGGAAATGCAATTACACCAGGTTCCCCTTCATCCGCCTTGCTTGTTACTTCCTCAAAAAACTCTAATAAATTAGGTAGACATGATTTCCCTTTCACAAAGCCATGTCGACTCTGCCTGATCAAATTATGATTTTGTAAGTATCCTGCTATAACCTCCTTAATAATGGATCCTAGCACTTTCCCTATGACAGATTTTAGGCTAACTAGCCTGTTTCCTGCTTTCTATCTCCCCCTTGAATAAAGTTGCTACATTTGCTATTTTCCAATCCACTGAGATCCTTCCAGAATCTAAGGAATTTTGGAAGATTATAACCAAATGCATCTACGATCTCTGCCACCACTTCTTTTAAGACCCTAGGATGCAGGCCATCCGGTCCTGGGGACTTGTCAGCTTTTAGGTCTAATAGTTTTCCCAGCGCCTTTTCCTTGGTGATGGTGATTGTTTTAATTTCCTCCCTCCTCTTCACCCCTTGATTTTTAAGTATCTTAAGGAAGTTTTCCAAGTCTTCTACAATGAAGACAGACTTAAAATACCTGTTCAACACCTCTACCATTTCCTTGTTTTCCATTATCAGTTCCCCAGACTCACTCTTTAGAGGACCAGTAGCTTTAGCTACTCTTTTCCTGTTCAGTTACTTGTAGAAACTCTTACTGTCTGCTTTTATAGTACTACCAAGCTTACTCTCATTCTCAACTTTCTCCCTCTTTATTATTTTTTTAGTCATTCTTTGCTGTTTCTTAAAATTTGACAAATCTTCTGACCTACCACTAACCTTTGCAGATTTGTACAGTGTTTCTTTCAATTTGATACAATCCTTAACTTCTTATTCAGCCACAGACGATGCATCCTTCTCGAAGAGTCTTTCTTTATCATTGGGATAAATCTTTGCTGAGAGTTATTAAATATCTCCTTAAGAGTCTGCCACTGCAACTCTACTGGCCTATCTTTTAACCTAGTTTCCCAATTCACTTTAGCTAAGTCTGCTTTCATACCCTTATAATTGCCTTTATTCAGGTTTAAAAGACTCGTCCTAAACCCACACTTCATCCCTTCAAACTGAACATGAAATTCTATCATGTTATGATCGCTGTTGCCTGGAGGCTCCTTTACTGTGAGATTATTGATTAATACTGTCTCATTGCTCAATACCAGGTCCAGAATAGCCGCCTCCCTGGTTGGTTCTAGAACGTACTGCTCTAAGAAATTGTCCCGAATACACTCTATGAACTCATTTTCTAGGCTACCTTTGCCAATCTGATTTGCCCAATCTACATGTAAATTAAAGTCACCCATGATTATTGCAGTACCTTTCTTACACATGCCATTTATTTCTTCCTGTGTACTCTGTCCTACTGTATAGCTACTGTTCAGGGCCCTCTGAACTATTCCCACAAGTAACCTCTTGCCTTTCCTATCTCTACCCACACTGGTTCTACATTTTTCTGTTGTGAGCCAAGGTCATCTCTTACTACTGTACTAGTTATGTCCTTAATTAACAGAGCTACCCCACCACCTTTTCTTAGCTTCCTATCTTTTCGAAATGTCAAATACTCAGGTCCCAGCTTTGGTCACCCTGCAACCATGTCTCTGTGATGGCTATTAGGTTATGCATATTTAACTTTATCTGTGCTAACAATACATTCATTTTGTTACAAATGCTGTGCACATTCAGATGCAGAGTCTTTAACTCTATCGTTTTTTTTCTATGTTTGCAATCTCTGGCCTTATCTGCTGGTGCACTCTTACATTTGTACCCTCTGTCCCTTCCAGCCACACTAAGTTATCATCATGTAAATCACTAGCCTGCCCTATTACCTCTTTGTTTCCCCTTCATTTACTACATCTCCTCTCACACAATCCACCCTAGTTATAGGACTCGCCAGAACACTGGATCCAGCGTGGTTCAGGTGAACCCCTTCCCAATGTTACGGCTCCCACTTTCCCCGGTACTGGTGCCAGTGCCCCATGAATCGAAACCCATTTTTCCCAGACCCAATCTTTGAGCCATGCATTGATCTCTCTAACCTTTCTTGCCCTACAGCAGTTTGCTCATGGTTCAGGTAATATTCCGGAGATTATTACCTTTTGAGGTCCTGCTTTTTAATTTAGACCCGAGCTGCCCATACTCTTGAAGCGGAACCTCTTTCCTAGTCCTGTCTATGTCTACGTGGACCATGACAACTAGATCTTCCACCTCCCACTGCAAGTTCCACTCAACCCCAGAGCAGATGAACTGAACCCTAGCACACAGCTGTCTGGATTCATGCTCTTGGCTGCGGAGAACTGTGTCTGTCTCCGCAGTTATACACTGGCTATACTTTACCCTACTACCACTACATTTCTATTGACTCCTCCTACTTTAATGGCTTGCTGCACCACGGTGCCATGACCAGTTCACTCGTCCACCTTGAAGCCCATGCTTTCACCCATGCCAGCTGCAGGAACCTTGAACCTGTTGACCAACTGCAAGGGCTGAGGCTCCTCCATTTCCGCTTTCTGGGTCCCTCTACCTGCCTCCCTCGCAGCCACACCCTCCTGTCCCTGACCATTGGCCAAATCAGAAGACCCTATCCTCAGGGGGTGTGTCCGCCTTCTGGAACAAAGTGTTCAGGTAACCTTCCCCCCCCCCTTCCTGATGCATCGCAGTGTCTGTAGCTCAGCCTCCAGCTCGGTGACTCTGAGCCGAAGTTCCACAAGCTGCTGACACAATACAGACATGCAATGGTGTCCAGGCGATCCCACGTTCTCCAGTCGTAGCGCACCACCTGCCCTGCCAGCTTTATTATGTGTTATTTTATTATTTTCTTAATAAACCTGACTATTCCCCATAAGCTTTACTATTGCTAGTAAACCTTACTAATACTAATAAAACCTTACAATTACTAAATTACATGACTTTCCAATGAAAAACAAGCAAAATACTCGCCAACCAATCTATCTCCTTGTGACATCAGGCTTTGATTTTCTTTTGAGTACATGGTCGGTCCACAGATTTGACCGAGCCCCTCTTCAAGTCTTGCTGGCCCCCCTCTCTCTCTCTCTCTCTCTCTCTCTCTCTCTCTCTCTCTCTCTCTCTCTCTGTCCCTCTCTCTGTCTCCCCATCTCTCTCTCTTCCCCTCTCTCCGCCACCCCGCCTTCTCCCTGTCTCTCTCTCTCTCTCACTCTTTCCGTGTCACCCACCCTCTCTCTTTCTCTGCACCCTGACTTCCCCTTCTCTCCGTCCCACCTTCTCCCTCTCTCTCCCACCTTGCCCCCACCTTCTCTCCCACCTCTCTCTCCATGACCCCGCCTTCTCTCTTTCTCTGCACCCCTCCACTCACACGCTCTCTCTGTGCTCCCACCTTCTCTCTTTCTCTGCATCCCTCCACTCACATGCTCTCTCTCTCCCCATGACCCCGCCCCCACTCTTTTTCTGCATCCCTCCACTCACACGTTCTCTCTCTGTGACCCCGCCCTCTCTCTTTCTCTGCATTCCTCCGCTCACACGCTCTCTCTCTCTCCGTGCCCCCACCTTCTCTCTCTTTTCTCTCCGCGCCCCCTGCCTTCTCTCTCTCGCTCTCTCTGCCCTTCTTGCCCCCCTTCATGTTTCAGATTAATTGATCTGTGTCAGTAATTATGTGTAAAAGTTGGCTGGACTGAGTTCAAAGGGAGCATTGTGATTTGGAAGGAGTAGTTGGGGGTTTCCAGCCAGTTCTGGTTTGGACGGTGCTGGTGCTTTTGCACTGTGGCTTGTGTGACCTAGCCAAAGGCTATTAATATTTGGAATTGAAGTTGGAGCCAGGCCCAGTGGTGTCCATCCCCCATCACTTCACTCCTTCCTGCAAAAACACTGACTTGTAGTAAACTGAAAGCCCAGGTGTGTTTGATTCTACAAAACTG
Organism: Cetorhinus maximus; assembly: GCF_964194155.1. NCBI lineage: Eukaryota > Metazoa > Chordata > Chondrichthyes > Lamniformes > Cetorhinidae > Cetorhinus > Cetorhinus maximus. The sequence goes on from NW_027598545.1 coordinate 7,533, forward strand.
GGAGGAGCTCCTGTTTCAGGGATGTAAACATGCAGAGCCAGTGCTCACCTTTCGCAGGTGAAGATCAGCTGATTGTACCTGGTTTGCGAGAAAACCATTTGATTTGTGACTGTAAACCACTTGGTTACTGAAGCTCAGTTCAGATGTTGTGTAAAGATGTTTTTGCAGAATGCTCTACATTACAGATGCACGAATGTGGCTGGGAAGGCTAGCATTTTATTACCTATCCCAAATAAACCTCACTGCCACCTTCTTGAAGACAGCTGAGTGAGGCCGCTATTTCAGAGGATGGTTAACAGTCAAAGTCACATTGTTGTGGGTCTGGAGTCAAATGAAGACCAGGCCAGGGCAAGGACAGCAGATTATCTTAGTGTATGATCAATGAACTGGATGTGTTTTTCCAACACTGTAGGAGTTTTACGCTCCCTGTTACTGACATAAGCTTTTTATTGCAAAATTAAATTATTTGAATTTAAGTTCCCCAGCTGCCATGAAGCGATTTGAAATCTTTCCACTGGATCATTTGGTCCAGGCCTTGGTATTACTAGTCCAACAACATAACCACTGTGCTTCTACTGAAGGACACGTGCATTGGTTGATATGCATGAATAACATTGTAAACAGAAGATTCCCTCTGGTCTGTGTATCAGTGACAGTGTAAAGACTGCATCAAGATTTAATCTGCCTGTCAGTAACATTATAAAGACACCAGGAAAATTCCCTCTGGTCCCTCTCTGTGTCAGTGACATTATAAATAGTGAGAAGGTTCCCTCTGCTCTCCCTCTCTCTTGTCAGTGACATTATAAACACAGGGTGAACTTCCCTCCGCTCTCCCTCTCTCTCTGTCAGTGACATTATAAACACAGTGTGAAGATTCCCTCTGGTATCTCTCTCCACTCTCTCTGTCAGTGACATTATAAACACAGTGTGAAGATTCCCTCTGGTATCTCTCTCCTCTCTCTCTGTCAGTGACATTATAAACACAGTGTGAAGATTCCCTCTGGTATCTCTCTCCTCTCTCTCTGTCAGTGACATTATAAACACAGTGTGAAGATTCCCTCTGGTATCTCTCTCCTCTCTCTCTGTCAGTGACATTATAAACACAGTGTGAAGATTCCCTCTAGTATCTCTCTCCTCTCTGTCAGTGACATTATAAACACAGTGTGAAGATTCCCTCTGGTATCTCTCTCTCTCTCTCTCTGGGTCAGTGACATTATAAACGCAGTGTGAAGATTCCCTCTGGTATCTCTCTCTCTCTGTTAGTGACATTATAGACACAGTGTGAAGATTCCCTCTGATATCTCTCTCCTCTCTGTCAGTGACATTATAAACACAGTGTGAAGATTCCCTCTAGTATCTCTCTCCTCTCTCTCTGTCAGTTACATTATAAACACAGTGTGAAGATTCCCTCTGGTATCTCTCTCCTCTCTGTCAGTGACATTATAAACACAGTGTGAAGATTCCCTCTAGTATCTCTCTCCTCTCTCTCTGTCAGTGACATTATAAACACAGTGTGAAGATTCCCTCTAGTATCTCTCTCTCTCTCTCTCTCTCTGGGTCAGTGACATTATAAACACAGTGTGAAGATTCCCTCTGGTATCTCTCTCTCTCTCTCTGGGTCAGTGATATTATAAACAGTGGGAAGATTCCCTCTGGTCTTTCTTTGTCAGTGATACTGGCCAGAATTTCCCAGTCTCTCCCCCGCCCCACCCCTCCAACAGCAGGCCCAGAGAACCATTGACATCTCCATTCACATCGGTGGGACTGGAAAATCCCTCCAGGGTGAGGGGCTGGAAAATTCCAGCCATTATAAATACAACGTGAAGATTCCAACCGATCCCTGTTTTGGATCACGTGACAATTAATAGGTTGACAGTGGTATTGTTCCCTGACATTGTTAAAACAGTGATCTGCCATGCTCACAATTGGGACTCCTGACATTGACTGGCAGTATGAGGCCTGTATAATTAGAGGAGAGAAACAGGCAGTGCTCCCTCTTTCTCAGGCCGAATAGGCAGCAACTCTCATTTTAAAGGTCCCAGCAGATTGGAAAATAGCGAATGTGAATCCGTTATTCAAGAAAGAAGGGAGACAGTAAGCTGAAAGCTACAGGCCAGTTTGCTTAACATCTGTCAGAGTGAAATCGTTGGACTCTTCTTAAAGAGGTTATAGCGAGGCACTTAAAAAATCTCAATGCAATCAGGCAAAGTCAACGTGGCTTTGTGTAGGGGAAACCATGTTTGACTGATTTATTGGAGCTCTTTCAGGAATTAGTAAGTAACATGGATGAAGGATGTGGATGTGCTGTACTTAGATTTCCAGAAAACCTTTGACAAGGTGCCATGTCAAAGATTACAGCGCAAAATTAGAGCTGATGGTGTAGGGGGTATCATATTAGTATGGAGAGAGGATTGGCTACCTAACAGGAAACAGAGAGTAAACCTATATGGGTCATTCCCCGGTTGACGAGATGTGATGAGTGGAGTGTCACAGGGACCAGTGCTTGGGCCTCAACTATTTGCAATTTATGTCAGTGATTTGGATGAAAGCACGGAATATATGTTTGCCAAATTTGCTGATGACACAAAGATAGGTAGCAAAGTAAATTGTAAAGAGGACGTTAGGAGTCTGCAAAGGAACGTGAATAGGTTGAGTGAGTGGGCAAAAATTTGGCAGATGGAGTATAATATGGGACAATGTGAACTTGTCCATTTTGGCAGGAAGAATAGAAAAGCAACAAACTATTTAAATGGAGAGAGATTGCGGAACGCTGATCTACAGAGGGACCTGGGTGCCCTGGTACATGAATCACAAGGATTTGTATGCAGGTACAGCAAGTGATTAGGAAGGCAAATGGAATGGAATATAAATGTAGGGATGTTTTGTTACAGTCGTACTGGGCATTGGTGAGACCACATCAAGAGTGCTGTGTACAGTTTTGGTTCCGTATTTAAGAAAGGACATAAATGTATTAGAAGCAGTTCAGAAAAGGTTCACCTGACTGGTGTGGGTCTTTATATCATAAGGAAAGGTTGGTGTTTATCCATTAGAGTTTAGAAGAATGAGGGAGGACCCTACTGAAACATGTAAGATCCTGAGGGGACTTGACAGGGTGGATGATGAAAGGATGTTTCCCCTTATGGGAGAGACTAGAACCAGGAGACACAGTTTAAAAATAAGGGGTCTCCCATTTAAGATGGAGATGAGGAGAAATTCTTTCTCTGAGGATCGTGAACCTTTGGAACTCTCTTTCCCCAGAGAGCAGCGGAAACAGGGTCAGTGGATGTTTTTAAGGCAGAGGTAGATAGATTCTTGATTAAAGAGGGGGTCAAAGGTTGTCAGGGGGTAGGCGGAATTTGGAACTGAGGCCACAATCACATCAGCCATGATTTTATTGAATTGCAGAGCAGGCTTGAGGGGCCGAATGGCCCTACCCCTCCTTGTTTGTATGTAAATATTATTTCAATTTCAGGGGAAGGTAGCATATGGTAATGTTACTGGATTCGTTTTTTAATTCATTTATGGGATGTAGGTATCACTAGCTAGGCCAACACATTTGGCCATCCGTAATTGCCCTTGAGAAGGTAGTGGTGAGCTGCCTTTTGAACCGCTCCAGTCCATGTGGTGTAGGGACACCCACAGTGCTGTTGGGAAGGGAGTTCCAGGATTTTGATCCAGCGACAGTGAAGGAATGGCGATATATTTAAAAGGCAAGATTGCATCTTGTAGATGGTACACAGTGGCAGCAGTGGATATTTAAGGTCATGGATTGGGTGCCAATCAAGCGGGCTGCTTTGTCCTGGATGGTGTTGAGCTTCTTGAGAGTGCCAGGTAGATGCCAGTGTTGTAGCTGTACTGGAACTGCTTGGCTAAGGGTGTGGCGAGTTCTGGAGCACAAGTCCTCAGCATTACTGCTGGGATATTATCAGGGCCCATAACCTTTGCAGCATCCAGTGCCTTCAGCCATTTCTTGATATCACGTGGAGTGAATCGAATTGGCTGAAGACTGGCATCTCTGATGCTGGGGACCTCAGGAGGAGGCCGAGATAGAACACCCACTTGGAACTTCTGGCTGAAGATTGTTGCAAGTGCTTCAGCCTTATCTTTTGCACTAGCATGCTGGGCTCTCTCATCATTGAGGATGGGGCTATATGTGGAGCTGCCTCCATCTGTTAGTTGTTTAATTGTCCACCACCCGTCATGACTGGATGTGGCAGGACTGCAGAGCTTTGAACTGATCCGTTGGTCGTGGGATCGCTTAGCTCTGTCTATAGCATGCTGTTGCCACTACTTAAAATGCATGTAGTCCTGCACTGTATCCTCAACTGATTGACACATCACCAGGTAGGTCTGGTGATTTGGTGCTGCTCCTGACATGCTGTCTTGTACTTCTCATTGATCTAGGGTTGGTCCCCTGGCTTGATTGTAATGGTAGAATGGGGGATATGCCAGGCCATGAAGTTACAGATTGTAGTTCAATACAAATCTGTGCTGCTGATGCCCACAGCATCCATGCTCGATGAGTAATGGTGCTACCGAGCCACTCTTGGTGATGGACATTGAAATTCCCCCACCTAGAGTACATTCTGTGCCTTCGCTACCCCCACTGCTTCTTCCAAGTGGCATTCAACGTGGAGGAGTACTGATTCATCAGTCCGACAGTCTACATCTGAACTGAGCTGGGACCAGCGTTCTAGTGAGCCGCATGTCTAGGGAAGGAGATAGGACTTTAAACTAAACCGAGGGAGGGGGCCACAGGGGGTGGTGAGGGATCAAACTTGGGTTGATGCTGGAAATCATGGGGTAGAGTCAGAGCAAGAGAGCAAAATAGTAATTTGGGAAATGAGGATCAGAGAGTGGCAGGGAGGAAAAGAGAGAAAAAAACCTAAAAATGCACCAACAGTCAAGACTAGACGTTACAAAGATAATAAAAAGGCAAGACACAAGTTCTGTCCCCAAATGCGCATAGCATTCATAACAAAGTAAATGAATTGATAGCACACATTGAAGTAAATAAATATGATCTGATCACCATTACAAGACATGGCTGCAGGATGACAGGAATTGGGTCCTGAATGTTGAGGGGTATATGACATTCAAGAAGAATAGGAAACTAGGTAATGGTGGAGGGGTAGCACTGTTGATCAAGGATAGCATTGGTGCATCAGTTAGAGATGACCTTGGTTCAGGAGATCAGGATGTAGAATCGGTTTGGGTGGAGATGAGGGGAAGGTTTTTCCAGTCGGCGAGCGGGGGCAGGGCCCGCTCGCTGACGCATAAGATGACACGGGGATACAGCGAGCGTGCGTTCTGACATCACCCCTCGTCATTTAGATTGTCAGTTCAGCGGGCGCGCAGCCAGATCGACTGCGTCCCTGCCGAACTGTCAACGGCCTATTAAGACCATTAAAAAAACCAATTAACGTGATTGATGGACCTACCCATCCAAACTTAAGGTTGGCGGACAGGCCGGGAGCCCAGGCGGGCCTCGGAGAAAGCACGAAACCTCATCCACGTGCGGGATGAGGTTTCATGAGGGTCTTTAAATTTTTACGAAAGGTTTCAATAAAAGTTATGGACATGTCCCAACTCATGTGACAGTGTCACATGAGAGGGTATGGCAGGGAAATTTTTCATCCTCTTTATTTCGAGTTTTACATTGGAGTCGATCTCCCTGAGGTAGTACTTTGAAAAGAGTGCACTCCAGGCTGAGGGAACCCACCCCCCGCCCACATTGGGAGCGCATAGCTGGGCGGGCCTTAATTGGCCTGCCCACTTAAAATGGCTGTGCGCCACCAACCGGGGACGCTGATCGGAGGCCCGCCCACCGGTGCCCGCTCCCGCTCTTTCCCCCCCCGACGCGGGGGATAATGTTGGCCGAGGAATAGTAAGGGAAAGAAGCCACTAGTGGGAGTGGTCTACCAGCCCTCTACCAGTAACCACAATGTAGGACAAAGTATACAAGAAGAAATATTGGATGCTTCTGATAAAGAGACGGCAATAATCGTGGGTGATTTTAATCTACATATAAACTGGAAAAATCAGATTGGCAGTGGTAGTCTGGATGAGGAGCTCATAGAATGTTTTTGAGAGCTAGCTAAAGTGAACTGGGATACTGGGCTAGAGGATAGATCAATGGAAGAGCAGTGGGAGACATTTAAGGGGATATTTCAGAATACTCAGAATGAGTATATTCCTACTATAAAGAAATATTCCAAGGGGAGGTCCCACCATCCTTGGTTAACTAAAGAAGTTAGGGAAAGCACTAAACATAAGGAAAAAGCATATAACTGTGCAAAGATGAATGGCATGATTATTGTCAGAATTTAAAGAATGGCAGAGAATGACTAAAAGGTTAATCAGGAGAAAGAGATTAGAGAATGAGAGGAAGCTAGCTAGAAATGTAGAAACGGATAGCAAGAGTTTCTACGGGTACTTAAAAAGGAAAAGAGTAGCTAAAGTGAGTGTTGGTCCTCTGAAAGGTGAGAATGGGGAGTTAGTAGTAGATAATAAGGAAATGGATAAAATGAACAAATATTTTGCTTCTGTCTTCACTAAAGAGGAGACAATAAATATTCCAGTAATAGCTGTAAATCAGGAGGTGGAAGGGAGAGGGGAACTTGGTGAAATTACACTCACTTGGGAAGCAGTACAGAGCAAACTGGTGGAGCTGTGGGCTGACAAGTCTCCAGGTCCAGATGGACTTCATCCTAGGGTCTTAAAAGAGGTGGCTAATGAGGTAGGAGATGTACTGATATTTGCTAGATTCTGGAAAGTTCCATCAGACTGGAATGTAGAAAATATAACTCCTCTGTTCAAGAAGGGAGCGAGGCAGAAAACAGGAAATTATAGGCCAGTTAGTTTGACGTCAGTTGTGGGGAAGGTGCTAAATCGATCATCAAGGAGGTAGAAAAACTCAAGATAATTGGGAAGAGTCAGCATGGTTTTGTGAAAGGGAGATCATGTTTAACTAACTTATTGGAGTTCTTTGAAGGAGCAACATGCACTGTGGATAAAGGGGAGCCTGTAGACGTGCTGTATTTGGATTTCCAGAAGGCATTCGATAAGGTGCCACATCAAAGGTTATTGCAGAAAATAAAAGCTCATGGTGTAGGGGGTAACATATTAACATGGATGGAAGATCGACTGGCTGGCAAAAAACAGAGAGTATGCATAAATGGGTAATTTTCTGATTGGCATGTGTAACGAGTGGAGTGTCACTGCAGTCTGTGCTGGGGTCTCAACTTTGTACAATTTCTATCAATGACTTAGCGGAAGGGAGCGAAGGCCTGGTAGCTATATTTGCAGATGATGCAAAGATAGGCAGGTAGTACGTTGTGAAAAGGACATAAGGAGGTTGCAGACAGATATGGATAGGTTGAGTGAGTGGGCAAAAATCTGGCAGATGGAGAATAATGTGAGAAAATGTGAAGTTGTTCACTTTGGCAGGAAGAATAAAAAAGCAGAGTGTCACTTAAATGGAGAACGACTGCAGAATTCCGAGGTGCAGAGGGATCGAGGTGTTCTCGTGCATGAGTCACAAAAAGCTAGTATGCAGGTTACAGCAAGTAATCAAGAAGGCCAATGGAATGCTATCCTTTATTACGAGAGGAATTGAACATTTAACAGTTGTACAGGGCTTGGTGAGACCGCACCTCGAATACTGTGTGCAGCTTTGGTCTCCTTATTTAAGGAAGGATGTCAATGTGTTGGAGGCGGGTTCAGAAGAGATTTACTAGATTGACACCTGGAATGAGCGGATTGTTTTATGAGGAAAGGCTGGACAGACTGGGTTTGTTTCCACTGGAGTTTAGAAGAGTGATTGAAGTATACATGATCCTGAACAGTCTTGACAAATTGGACGTGGAAATGATGTTTCCTCTTGTGGGTGAGTCCAGGACTAGGGGACATTGATTTAAACTTAGGGGTCACCCTTTTAGGACAGAGATGAGGAGAATTTCTTTTCTCTGAGGGCTGTGCGATTTTGGAACTCTTTACCTCAGAAGGCGGTGGAGGTCGGGGTCATTGATATCTTCAAGGCAGAGGTAGATAGATTCTTGTTAGGCAAGGGAATCAAAGGTTCTTGGGGGCAGATGGGAATGCGGAATTAGAAATACAAACAGATCAGCCATGATCTTATTGAACAGTGGAGCAGGCTCGAGGGGCCGAATGGCCTACTTCTGCTCCTATTTTGTTGGTGCATATGTTCATATGTTGAGGACGCCCAAGGCTACTCCCTCCTAACCGTATATCAAAGTGCCACCACATCTGGTGGGTCTGTCCTGCTGCTGGCGTAAGACTTACCCAGGGGTGCTGATGTAGGTGTGCCTGGCACATTGGACGTAAGGTATGATTCTGTGTGTATCACTATGTCAGGCTGTTGCTTCCCAGTTTTGGCACAAGTCCCCAGGTGTTAGCGAGAAGGACTTTGCAGGGTCGGTTGGGCAGGGTGTGCCATTGTTGTTTCTGCTACCCGAGTCCATCCAGTTTCCTTCTTATTTGGCTTTTCTCTAATGGCTTGTTACACCATTCCAGAGGGCAGTTAAGCGTCAACCACATTGCTGTGGATCTAGAGTCATATTTAGGCCGAACCAGGTAAGGATGACAGATTTCCTCCCCCAAAGGGCTTCGGGAAGCAGATGGGTTTTTAAGGCAATTTAGTAGATTGACGATGATCGTTGCCCAGACTAGCATTTTATCGTGGCTTTACTCATCAATTGAATTGAAACTCCCCCTGCTGTCGTGGTGGGATTTGATTACTAATTAGATTACTAATGCTCCATCGAGATGAGGTCCTCAGCATCACGGATGCCAATCCTCAGTCACTCCACATAGTCACTCCACTGATATAAAGAAATGGTTGAAGACACTGGATACTGCAAAGGCTATGGGCCCTGACAATATCCCGGCAACAGTACTGAAGACTTGTGCTCTAGAACATGCCGTGCCCCTAGCCAAGCTGTTCCAGTACAGCTACAACACTGGCATCTACCCGGCTATGTGGAAAATTGCCCAGACATGTCCTGTACACAAAAAGCAGGACAAATCCAACCCAGCCAATTAAATCTGTCTACTCTCAATCATCAGTAAAGCGATGGAAGGGGTCATCAACAGTGCTATCAAGCGGCACTTGCTTAGCAATAACCTGCTCATTGACGCTCAGTTTGGGTTCCTCCAGGGTCACTCAGCTCCTGACCTCATTACAACCTTGGTTCAAACATGGACAAAAGAGCTAAACTCCCGAGGTGGGGTGAGTGTGACTGCCCTTGATATGAAGGCAGCATTTGACCGCGTGTTTCATCAAGGAGCCCTAGCAAAATTGAAGTCAATGGGAATCAGGGGAAAACTCTCTGCTGGTTGGAGTCATACCTAGCACAAAGGAAGATGGTTGTGGTTGTTGGAGGTCAGTCATCTCAGTTTCAGGACATCACTGCAGGAGTTCCTCAGTGTAGTGTCCTAGGCCCAACTATCTTCAGCTGCTTCATCAATGACCTTCCTTCCATCATAAGGTCAGAAGTGGGGATGTTCGCTGACGATTGCACAATGTTCAGCACCATTCTCCACTCCTCAGTTACACGTGCTCGCGTGCAGTAAGACCTGGACAACATTCATACTTGGGCGATTAAGTGGCAAGTAACAGTTGTGCCACACAAGTGCCGGACAATGACCATCTCCAACAAACGAGAATCTAACTATGTCCCTTTGACATTCAATGGCATTACCATCACTGAATCCCCCACTACCAACATCCTGAGGGTTATAATTCACCGGAAACAACAGCAGGTATAGCTACGAGAGCAGGCCTGAGGCAAGTAACTCACCTCGTGACTCCCCAGATTCTGTCGACCAACTATAAGGCACCATCAGGATTGTGATGGAATACTCCCCACTTGCCTGGATGAGTGCAGCTCCAACAATGCTCTCAAGAAGCTCAACACCATCCAGGACAAAGCAGCCCGCTTGATTGACACCCCAATCCAACATCTTAAATATTCAGTGCCACCGCCACATCTACCAGATGCAATCTTGCCTTTTAAATATATCACTGTTCCTTCACTGTAGTTGGATCAAAATCCTGGAACTCCCTTCCTAACAGCACTGTGGGTGTACCTACACCACATGTACTGCAGTGGTTCAAGAAGGCAGCTCACCACCACCTCCTCAAGGGCAACTAGGGATAAATGCTGGCCTAGCCAGTGACGCTCACATGCAATAAACGGATTAAGGTGTTCAAAGTGGTGTTGGGCTTCTTATGGCTTTACCCACCTGCACTGACAGCTTTAGGAAGGTGCGTATTTCCTCAGTGCTGTAGTTAAACCCCAGATCCCGTCCACAGTTAGAACACCCCGTGGTGCTGTTTGAAGGAGGCTGAGGGAGCTCTCCCAGTTTCCTGGTTGGCATGCCTCCCTCAACCAACGAGCCTGGGCCAACTGGTTGTCCTCCGTGTTGCAGCTTGTGGGACCTTGCGGTGTTCGAAACGTCTGCGGATGGCACCCACAACACAATGCACTTCACTTCAAAGTAATTCACTCTTTTCTGCCCACTTGCATTCTCTTTTGTGTGTGGCATGTCTGGAGTATTTCTAATATGAAAAACCAGACACTGATAGTCTTGTTGTCTTTTCCACACAATTCTGTGCCCATTGATATGCAGACGTGCTTGAAGCTCCTGAGGGGAATGTCAATACTGAGACCCCCTCCTGGCCTCTTCCCCATTCTGCATCTTGGCCAGCTTTTCTTTCCTCTTTTATTCTTTATGGAATGTGGGCGTCGTTGGCAAGGCCAGCATTTATTGCACATTCCTAATGGCCCTTGAACTGGGTGGCTTGCTCGGCCATTCCAGAGGGCAGTTAGGAGTCAACCACACCGCACGTGGGTCTGGAGTCACACATAGGCCAGACCGGGTAAGGACGGCAGACTTCCCTCCCTAAAAAAAAGTCAGTGAACCTGATGGGTTTTTGTAACAGTTATGGCTTCATGGCCGCCATTCCTGACACTGGATTTTCAATCCCAGATTTATTAATTGAATTTAAATTCCACTGACTGCCAGGGTGGAATTTGAACCCATGTCCACAGAGAATTCACCCGGGCCCCTGGATTACTCATCCAGTGACGTAACCACTATACCAACTGCCCTTCCCCCTGTCCTCCTCTTTCTTCTTCTTCCGCCCCCCTCCCCCTAACTCTGTGAGGCGTCACTTCCCAAACTGTGGTGTGGTTTTGTGTCGGTCCGTTCTGCCTATTCAGTGGAGAGTGAAACGGACCTCAGAACAAAGCTCACCCTCTTCCCGCTGCACGGGTCCAGTTAGAATAGGAACTAAAGTCTCTGTATGTATTTCAATACAACTCTGCAGTGGCTGGTTCCTTCCAGTGGCAGTCTCACTCCAAGCATTCCAAGTAGGTTTGTGGGCAGAAGCCTCTCACGCCATGCACCAATAATAACTAATAGCTACAATAATAGCAAATCATCAGGACTTCTTCAACAGCACCTTCCAAGCCCACCATCGCTACCACCTAGAAGGAGGAAGGCAGCAGATACATGGGAACACCACCACCTGCAAGTTCCCCCTCCAAGCCACTCACATTCCTGACTTGGAAATATTCCGCCGTTCCTTCACTGTCGCCGAGTCAAAATCCTGGAACTCCCTCCCTACCAGCACTGTGGGTGTACCTACACCACACGGACTGCAGCGGTTCAAGATGGCGGCTCACCACCACCTTCTCAAGGGCAACTAGGGATGGGTAATAAATGCTGGCCCAGCCAGCGACGCTCACATCCCGGGAAGGAATATTTGAAAAACCCTGAGATTAAATGGGCCCAATGCTTCATCTGCCCCTGTACCAGAACTGGGGGCAGTTCAGGGCAGGCAGGCATGAACTGGACTGAGGGCATGCTTGTTAAAAAATATACAACGGAGACAATGTTAACGGTTAAAGACCGGTTAAAGGAACATCAGAAAAACAATCCAGAAAAAGCTTCTAATGATGGGGTTACGGTGACATCATTCCCTGCCCTGTTTTTCCTGCACACACATCAGCCTGCCGTCCATTTCGAAGAGTTTTTGCTTCGGCAAAACACAGGGCCACCAGGTCAAAATCCTGGAACTCCCTCCCTCACAGCACTGTACCACATGGACTGCAGCAGCTCAAGAAGGCAGCTCACCACCACCTTCTCATGGGGCAATTAGGGATGGGCAATAAATGCTGGCCCAGCCAGCGACGCCCACATCCTGTGCACGAGTAAAAACATTTGCCTCCTTTGATGACTCAGGGTGGTGATTTTTATCCCTCATCCTCCATCTTGCTGGTTTTGTGTCTCATTCCCTTTTAGTTCAGTTTTTCTCTCTCCCCATTCTTCCCCACCCCCCTCTCTTTTGCCCCACACCCTCCCATTCTCTCGGAAGGTTGCACCCCACCCAGTGCACTCTCCCATCCACTCTCCTGTGCTCCCGTCATCCTTTCTTTCCTTTACCTTCAATCCTGTTGCTCTGCCCCTCTATTCCTGTCTCTCCCCCTCTATTCCTGTCTCTCTCTCTCTGTATCTCTCTCTCTCTCTATCACTCCTGTTTTTCACTCCTTCATTCCTTGTGTCCTGCCCCTTTAATACTCATTTGGCTCTTAAAGTAATATCCCCCCCTGCCTAAACTTTGTCCTCCTCTCCTCCTCACCTGTCGAGACTGACTTCCTTGTAGGAGGGAGAGGGATGATGGGAGGCAGGTCTGGTGTCTCACCCAAAGAGCTTTGCTTTCAGCCTCAGCACTGACATCATGCGGGTTAACTCTGGTGTGGGAATAATGCCAAACAGACAAATGCATGCTGGCAATTCGACCTTGTAGGGCATCGCACTCAAGTTGCTGCAATTTGTCAGATGTTGGATGATAGCAGGAAGTTTAGCTTTTTTTTTGTGTTGTATTTTGTTTATATTCCTCCACACTCCTTAGCCTTGGGCAGAGAGCTGAATACTCAGCTGGTATAAAACACCCTCTCTCCCTGTCAGCTCAGCAGGAAACTGCAATTGAACTGGAGGCGGGAGACGTCCTGGTCTGTGAGGCTCAGAAACACCACTGGACGAGAGACTTCATAGAGTGACTCTGCACACACTGGGGTATGTAAGCCTCATGGGGTAGCTTGGTGTCTGTCTGGGACACTCTCATGTTTTGTGAGAACAGTATCCCATATTTCTATTCTACAGTGTAAACGATGGCATCTGCCCTGGGAGTGTTTGATGGGAGAGTGTAGAGGGAGCTTTACTCTGTATCTAACCCATGCTGTACCTGTCCAGGGAGTGTTTGATGGGACAGTGTAGAGGGAGATTTACTCTGTATCTAACCCGTGTTGTACCTGCCCTGGAGAGTTTGTTGGGACAGTGTAGAGGAAGCTTTACTCTGTATCTAATCCGATGTTGTACTTGCCCTGGGAGTGTTAAATGGGACAGTGTAGAGGGAGCTTTATTCTGTATCTAACCCCTGCTGCACCTGTCCTGGGAGTGTTTGATGGGACAGTGTTGAGGGAGCTTTACAAGGCCTGACTGAAGCCATTGTTTATGAGTTCTGCTCAGAACAATGTTCCGTCACTAATATAAAAGCAAAAAACTGCAGATGCTGGAAATCCAAAACAAAAACAAAAATACCTGGAAAAACTCAGCAGGTCTGGCAACATCTGCGGAGAGTAACACAGTTAACGTTTCGAATCCGAATGACCCTTCACCAGAACTAACTAAAAATAGAAGAGAGGTGAAATATAAGATGGTTTAAGGGGGGGGTGATGGAACAAGTAGAGCCAGTGATAGGTGGAGATAACCAAAAGATGTCACAGACAAAAGGACAAAGAGGTGTTGAAGGCGGTGATATTATCTAAAGGAATTTGCTAATTAAGGGTAGAAAGCAGGACGAGCAAGGTACAGATAGCCCTAGTGGGGGTGGGGTGGGGTGAAGGAATCGAAAAAGGCTAAAAGGTAGAGATAAAACAATGGATGGAATACACTTGAAAATAATGGAAATAGGTGGGAAAAGAAAAATCTATATTAATTATTGGAAAAAAAGAGGAAGGGATCGGAAAGGGGGTGGGGATGGAGGAGAGAGTTCATGATCTAAAATTGTTGAACTCAATATTCAGACCGGAAGGCTGTAAAGTGCCTAGTCGGAAGATGAGGTGCTGTTCCTCTAGTTTGCGTTGAGCTTCATTGGAACAATACAGCAGGCCAAGGACAGACATGTGGGCATGAGAGCAGGGTGGAGTGTTGAAATGGCAAACGACAAGGAGGTCTGGGTAATACTTGCGGACAGACCGAAGGTGTTCTGCAAAGCGGTCGCCCAGTCTGCGTTTGGTCTCTCCAATATAGAGGAAACCGCATTGGGAGCAATGAATGCAGTAGACTAAATTGAGGGAAGTGCAAGTGAAATGCTGCCAACCTGATAATCTCCCAACCTGGGACGGCCTGTTTCTACCTCCTACCCAAAATCCACAAACAGGACTGTCCCAGCAGACCGATCGTGTCAGCCTGTTCCTGCCCCACGGAACTCATTTCTTGTTATCTTGACTCTATTCTCTCTCCCCTTGTCCAGTCTCTTCCCACCTACATCCGTGATTCCTCTGACACCCTACATCATATCAACAATTTCCAGTTCCCTGGCCCCAACCGCCTCCTCTTCACCATGGACGTCCAATCCCTCTACACCTCCATCCCCCACCGGGATGGTCTGAGGGCCCTTAGCTTCTTCCTTGAACAGAGGCCCGAACAATCCCCATCCACCACTATCTCCTCCGTCTGGCTGAACTTGTTCTCACACTGAACAATTTCTCCTTTAACTCCTCTCACTTCCTCCAAATAAAAGGTGTGGCTATGGGTACCCGCATGGGCCCCAGCTATGCCAGTCTCTTTATGGGGTATGTGGAACATTCCTTGTTCCAGTCCTACTCGGCCCCCTCCCACAACTCTTTCTCCGGTACATCGACGATTACTTCGGTGCTGCTTCATGCTCTCGTCGGGACCTGGAAAAAATTATTAATTTTGCTTCCAATTTCCACCCCTCCATCATTTTCACATGGTCCATCTCTAACACTTCCCTTCCCTTCCTTGACCTCTCTGTCTCAATTTCTGGTGATAGACTGTCCACCAATATCCATTACAAGCCAACCGACTCCCACAGCTACCTCGGCTACAGCTCCTCACATCCCGCTTCCTGTAAGAACTCCATCCCATTCTCTCAGTTCCTTCACCTCCGTCGCATCTGTTCTGATGATGCCACTTTCAAAAACAGTTCCTCTGACATGTCTTCCTTCTTCCTTAACCAAGGTTTTCCACCCACGGTGGTTGACAGGGCCCTCAACCGTGTCCGGCCCATCTCCCGCGCATCCGTCCTCACACCTTCCGCTCCTGCCCAGAAACATGATAGGGTCCCCCTTGTCCTCACTTATCATCCCATCAGCCTCCGCATTCAAAGGATCATCATCCGCTATTTCCGCCAACTCCAGCATGATGCCACCACCAAACACATCTTCCCTTCACCCCCCCGGTGGCATTCCACAGGGATCATTCTCTCCGGGACACCCTGGTCCACTCCTCCATCATCCCCAACACCGCAACCCCCTCCCACGGCACCTTCCCATGCAACCGCAGAAGGTGCAACACCTGCCCCTTCACTTCCCCTCTCCTCACTGTCCAAGGGCCCAAACACTCCTTTCAAGTGAAGCAGCATTTCACTTGCACTTCCCTCAATTTAGTCTACTGCATTCGTTGCTCCCAATGTGGTTTCCTCTATATTGGAGAGACCAAACGCAGACTGGGTGACCGCTTTGCGGAACACCTTCGGTCTGTCCGCAAGCATTACCCAGACCACCCTGTCGCTTGCCATTTCAACACTCCACCCTGCTCTCATGCCCACATGTCTGTCCTTGGCTTGCTGCATTGTTCCAGTGAAGTTCAATGCAAACTGGAGGAACAGCACCTCATCTTCCGACTAGGCACTTTACAGCCTTCCGGACTGAATATTGAGTTCAACAATTTTACATCATGAACTCTCTCCTCCATCCCCACCCCCTTTCTGATCCCCTCCTTTTTTTTCCAATAATTTATATAGATTTTTCTTTTCCCACCTATTTCCATTATTTTTAAATGTATTTCCATCCATTGTTTTATCTCTACTTTTTAGCCTTTTTCGATTCCTTCCCCCCTCCCCACCCCCACTAGGGCTATCTGTACCTTGCTCGTCCTGCTTTCTACTCTTAATTAGCACATTCTTTAGATAATATCTCCACCTTCAACACCTCTTTGACCTTTTGTCTGTGACATCTTTTGGTTATCTCCACCTATCACTGGCCCTCTATCCAGCTCTACTTGTCCCATCTCCCCCCTTAAACCATCTTATATTTCACCTCTCTTCTATTTTTACTTAGTTCTGTTGAAGGGTCATTCGGTCATTCGGACTCGAAACGTTAGCTGTGTTCCTCTCCGCAGATGCTGCCAGACCTGCTGAGTTTTTCCAGGTATTTTTGTTAATGTTCCCTCGCTACCGACTCCATTCTCTTCCCTGATAACACCCAATTTGTTCGCAAATTTGATCCCAAGGTGAGCTTCTGACCTCACACCGTCACCACGACTGCCCGTGTCCACCTCTGTAATGTCGTCCGATTTTGTCCAAGTCTCAGTTCATCTGCCTTCAGCCATCTGGGCCACAAGGTCTGGAGTTCACCACCTCCCCCCCTGCCCCCGCCACCACCACCCCCACCCCAACATTCCTCCACCTCCCCGCCCGTCTACCTCACTTGCTGCCCTCAGCGCAATCTTTAAATCTACCTCTTTCACCAAGCTTTTGACCATCTGACCTAACATCTCCTTCTGTGGCTCCATGTCACACTTTGTTTTCAAAATGCTCCTGTGAAGAACCTGGGGACATAATGTTACGTTAAGGTGTGGTATGTAAAGCAGGCGCTAGCTGCCCTGGGAGTGTTTGATGGGGCAGTGTTTAATATGGGGAAGGCGATTCAGGGTTGAGTAGAACTATTGTTGTTTGAAGCTCGGATGTCAGGATGTGTTTAAACTGCTGATGTGCAGCTGTGTTTTATGACATCCGACCAGAGGGGTTTGGCATTTACAGCTTCTCCTCATCACTGTGCCTCTGTCAGCGAGCGATTTTTATTGTTCTATTCTGACCTGGAGTCGGCGAAGCAGCAGGTGAGAAGATTAATTTGTGAAAGAGACGGGGTTCATTATATTGTGTTATGTTTGATGTGTGGAATTGGGTCAGATTTCCAGAATCCACATTTATGAACCGTAACGACTCTGTTTGTCAGTAAAGATGCAATTGTACAGGTGCAGACGGTCGGCAGACTAACCCTTTCTAGCTGGGTCCATTGAACACTGTCCTTAATGGAGACAGTCAGGATCGAGAGTGGAGAAATGTCATGTTTTATACAAAACCTGTGTCCACAGATCGGAAAAATACGACACTCACTTGGATTTAAAAGAACAGCTCGATTAAATGCTTTTTGTTTGAAATTCAGTAATGGGATGTAGGGGTTACAGGCTTGCTTGTCTGTTCCCGAATTGCTCGAGGAGAGTTTCAGAAAACTGTTAAGAGTCAAGCACACGTTGTTGTGGGCCTGGAGTCACATGTCGGATGGACTTCAGTATCAACAGATTGTTTTTTTTACCACAATCGATAATAGTTTCACAGTCATCCTAACAACTGGTGCGAGTTTCAATTACAGGTGTCATTAATTGAATTTAAATTCAACCAGCTGCAGTGGTGGGATTTGAACCCAGCGCATTAGCCTGGGCCTCTGGATGACTGGTAGCACCAATAGCTAAACATCTCACACAGCCATCCAGGTCAAATCACCATGTATCCCACCCCCACCCTGCTCACACTAACAATCCCCCTTTCCCCCCACACACCCAAACTGACTCTGTCTCTCTCCCCCGTCACACTGACACTGTCTCCCCCCTCACACCCACTCCCCATCCTCACACTGACACACTCTCTCCATCCTCACACTGACACACTCTCTCCATCCTCACACTGACACACTCCCCATCCTCACACTGACACACTCCCCATCCTCACACTGACACACTCCCCATCCTCACATTGACACACTCTCCCCATCCTCACACTGACACACTCTCCCCATCCTCACACTGACACACTCTCCCCATCCTCACACTGACACACTCTCCCCATCCTCACACTGACACACTCTCCCCATCCTCACACTGACACACACTCCCCATCCTCACACTGACACACTGTCCATCCTCACACTGACACACTGTCCATCCTCACACTGACACACTCTCCCCATCCTCACATTGACACACTCTCCCCATCCTCACACTGATACACTCTCCCCATCCTCACACTGACACACTCTCCCCATCCTCACACTGACACACTCTCCCCATCCTCACACTGACACACTCTCCCCATCCTCACACTGACACACTCCCCATCCTCACACTGACACACTCTCCCCATCCTCACATTGACACACTCTCCCCATCCTCACACTGACACACTCTCCCCATCCTCACACCGACACACTCTCCCCATCCTCACACTGACACACTCTCCCCATCCTCACACTGACACACTCTCCCCATCCTCACACTGACACACTCTCCCCATCCTCACATTGACACACTCTCCCCATCCTCACATTGACACACTCTCCCCATCCTCACACTGACACTTTCTCCCCATCCTCACACTGACACTTTCTCCCCATCCTCACACTGACACTTTCTCCCCATCCTCACACTGACACACTGTCCATCCTCACACTGACACACTCTCCCCATCCTCACACTGACACACTCTCCCCATCCTCACACTGACACTTTCTCCCCATCCTCACACTGACACACTGTCCATCCTCACACTGACACACTCTCCCCATCCTCACACTGACACACTCTCCCCATCCTCACACTGACACACTCTCCCCATCCTCACACTGACACTTTCTCCCCATCCTCACACTGACACACTGTCCATCCTCACACTGACACACTCTCCCCATCCTCACACTGACACACTCTCCCCATCCTCACACTGACACACTCTCCCCATCCTCACACTGACACACTCTCCCCATCCTCACACTGACACACTCTCCCCATCCTCACACTGACACACTCTTCCCCCCCCTCACACGGACGCTCTCTTTCCCTGTCCTTTCGAAGTTTGTTCTTGTGATGCTCTGTGCATTCAAATTGCATCCCATCACGTTGACATGTCGCATTCTTCCCTGACAGCCCCCTTCCCTCTCAAACTGCAATGGATGATGGGAGACTCTTGAGGGAAATGCACCCTTGTTCAATCCCCTGCTCACCATATTCTCCCCCCTTTTTTTCCCCTGATGGCCGTCAGCCATGCTGGGGGATTGGGTCCTGATTTTCTTTATTTTTTATTTTCTTTATCCTTTCATGGGATGTGGGTGTCACTGGCATTGCCAGCATTTGTTGCCCATCTTCAGTTGCCCTTGAACTGAGAGGCTTTGCTAGGCCATTCCAGAGGGCAGTTAAGAGTCAGCCACATTGCTGTGGGTCTGGAGTCACATGTAGGCCAGGCAGAGTAAGGACGGCAGATTTCCTTCCCTAAAGGACACTAGTGAACCAGATGGGTTTTTCCAACAATCACCGATATTTTCATGGCCACAGTTACTGAGACTAGTTTTCCATTCCAGATTTTATTAATTGATCGAATTTAAATTACACCAGCTGCCGTGATGGGATTTGAATCCATGTCCCCGGGCTGGCGTATCTCGATTACACATCCAGTGACTTTACGCCACGATCTTCCTAGGAAGGGGAGGAGCACACCAGTACCCTGCGGGAGGTTGCTGTGTTGGGCGTTTTGTCACTAACCCACTCCCCTGCCCACCCAGCACTCTGAACTCACCCCTTGAGACTGCTGATTGCCCCACAGAGAATTTGGGGCACTTTGTGCAGGCTCACGAGGTCGAATTGCCGCATAAAAAGCCACCGGAGATCGTCGAACCCAAAACCCCAGCATGGCTGACGGCCTTCAGGAAAAAAAAGCGGGGGGTGGTGGGGGTAGAACGTGGAGAGAGGGGGATTGAAAAAGGGAGGGGAAGAAGAAGTGGAGAGAATAAGGTGGATACTCGGTGGGCGTTATTGCTGAAAGTGATCCAGCTCACTGCTCGCTGGCTCATCTATACACCAAATGCAGGTTGCTGCTGTCCTTTCTAAACCTGTTCCAGGCTTACTGATGGGGAAACATACCTGCCTGTTCATTGTCTGCTGCTCCCTCGCTCAAATTGATGTCTTGCTGACTGTCTGCCCAACTTGCCATCTGCTGCCCTCTTTAATTCTGACTCCCCCACACCAGTTTAACTGGAACAGCCAACCTGCTGCTGGCTTTTCCTAATGATACCAAATCAACTTCCAGTGACCTGTGTGATTGTGGTTAAAAGGCCCTCAGGTTGGGTGCCTGCAGCATGTGCGTGGGAGTGCTGATCAGAGTAAAGGTTCAGCTCAGCCGCTGACCTGTACCTGTCAGGCAGGCAGTGCCAGTTTTTACAATAATCTAACCTTGTTCTCTATCCTTGTAGAGAACTGGCAGTTTTGGGTTCATATTGAATATGTTTGGCAGTGTTCGTGCCTGGGCGCCAGTGTCTGGCAGTGTTCGTGTCTGGGTGCCAGTGTCTGGCAGTGTTCGTGTCTGGGTGCCGGTGTCTGGCAGTGTTCGTGTCTGGGTGCCGGTGTCTGGCAGTGTTCGTGTCTGGGTGCCGGTGTCTGGCAGTGTTCGTGTCTGGGTGCCGGTGTCTGGCAGTGTTCGTGTCTGGGTGCCGGTGTCTGGCAGTGTTCGTGTCTGGGTACCGGTGTCTGGCAGTGTTCGTGTCTGGGTGCCGGTGTCTGGCAGTGTCGGCTGCTGAGTGCCGGTGTCTGGCAGTGTTCGTGTCTGGGTGCCAGTGTCTGGCAGTGTCGGCTGCTGGGTGCCGGTGTCTGGCAGTGTTTGTGTCTGGGTGCCGGTGTCTGGCAGTGTTGGCTGCTGAGTGCTGATGTCCGGCAGGGTTCGTGTCTGGGTGCCGGTGCTGGCTGTGTCAGCTGCTGGGTGCCAGTGTCTGGCAGTGTCGGGTGTCAGTTTCTGGCAGTGTTTGGTTCCAGGTGTCGGGGCCTGGCAGTGCCGGGTATCGATGTCTGGCAGTGTCACATGCCTGGTGACAGTGTCTGGCAGTGTTGGGTACCAGCTATTGGTGTCTGGATGTGTCAGGTGCTGGCTATCGGTGTCTGGCAGTGTTGGGTGCCTGGTGATGCTGTCTGGCAGTGTCGGGTGTCGGTGTCTGGCAGTGTCAGCTGGCAGTGTTGGTGTCTGGCAGTGTCGGGTGTCGGTGTCTGGCAGTGTCAGCTGGCAGTGTCGGTGTCTGGCAGTGTCAGCTGGCAGTGTCGGGTGTCAGTGTTTGGCAGTGTCGGGTGTCGGTATCTGGCAGTATCAGGTACTAGCTATGGTGTATGGCAGTGTCCGGTGCTGGATTTGGTGCCTGACAGTGTCCGGTGCTGGATTTGGTGCCTGGCAGTGTCCGGTGCTGGATTTGGTGCTTGGCAGTGTGCGGTGCTGGATTTGGTGCCTGGCAGTGTGTGGGCCGCTGCACATGTGGAAGACCTAATTAGGATTCTGCATCTTCCATTCCTCTGTGTGCAATGAGTTCTCAATCTGTCTTTCATCACGAGAAACACTGAGCTGCATTTTACGTGTCCCCGCCAGGCGTGTTCTCGGTGGTGGTGGGAGGGGCAGGAGGCACTGAATAGGGCGGGTACCCCACCACCACCTTCCCTCCCACCTTGAGCTCACCCCCCCATAAAACGGTAGATGGGCAGGCACCAAAATCGGCAGCCTGCCCGCCATATTTAAACAAATAATCTGTGGTCAATTGAGCTTGTTAACAAGCCGATTAACCCCGAAGCCATTATACAGTTGGCGTGGGCAGTCAGGCCAGAGTGCTTACCCTTGTTCTGCTTTCTTAGCTTTATGCCACTGTCAGCTCCTCCTTTAGCCCTTACCACTACCATTAACACTCCCTTTGTCTTTTTATCCATGACACCTTTATCAGTCTCTCCTTAGCCCCCACCTATCGCTGGCCTTCTATCCTGCTCCACCTCCCCCTTA
The DNA here is from genome assembly GCF_964194155.1 of Cetorhinus maximus. Taxonomy (NCBI): domain Eukaryota; kingdom Metazoa; phylum Chordata; class Chondrichthyes; order Lamniformes; family Cetorhinidae; genus Cetorhinus; species Cetorhinus maximus. Next base: position 29,662 of record NW_027598545.1, read on the forward strand.
AACAGTATAAATTTCATCAGATTTCCACTTCTCTTCAGCTCTGAAGAAGAGTCCTACGGACTCGAAACGTTAACTCTGTTTCGTTCTCCACAGATGCTGTCGGACCTGCTGAGTCTTTCCAGCATTTCCTGTTTTTATACAGAACTCCAGTCAGACCGCAGCTTGAGAACCCCAGTCAGTCCTGTTTGATGAGACACAGGAGAGGATTTTCCCCATCCGGAGGTGGTGGACCAGGAGGAGAGGAGGTGGGGAGGGTGGGGGGAAGGGAAGATTGAGGGGAGCCTCATCACTTGCGCTTCCCGGCACAATCCCGGCCACCAGGAAGTTTCCCAGACACAGGGTTGGCTGCAGAGTACCTACCTGCCAAACGGGGGCAGCCTGCTGGTTTAAATCCTCAGGGCCCTATCAGGGTTGATTCTTCAGTCCAGTCTGTGTTATGCAGAGAGTGGAGCAATTCACCAACTGAGGGGGGCAGGGGGTGGCCATGAGCTTCATGCAAGCTGGCTTCCTTGCAGCCGTCTGTGGCGGGGGGGGTGTCTATTGTAGATGAAGGCTCCATGGTCCAAAGAGGGAGCCCCGGCCCTCAAAGGTCACACGCAGAGCCCCAGTGGGCCATTCGGAGGGACCTACCTGCTTGGCGGCTCTGATTTTTAATATTTTACTTACCCTCTCTGAGGAGGGTGGTGGGGTGGGGTTGTTGGAGGGAGACTCCATTTTGAGGTGCCCCCCAGGTAAGGGTCCTGCCTCACCAGCTCCCACCTCTCCCGGTGTGGCTGCCGCTCCTCCAGCATCGGGAGTCCACCGAATGCCCTTAATTGGTCAGCGAGCCCAGACACAGCCAATTTGGAGGCGGGCCTGCGCTAGGCTTGGCGGGGTGGGGGGAAAGATGTCAGATCCCAGAACAAATCCATAATCGTGGCACCAGTAATGTTGGAGTTCCATTTTGACGTATACAAGACCATTTTGGACGAGTTATACTGGGTTTTCCTACTGGGGGTGCCGGCTCAGGAATTCCACCCAAACACCTTGGGAGCTAGCGTTAGAGCCATGAGGAGGACCAGTGAGGTGTAGGGTTTTCGGCACTGTCTTGAAGACATGACTTGAAAGCAGTTCAAAAGATCGTTGAGGGACTTGAACAGTTGACCCCCAGAATATTGCCTTCAATTAAACCACAGGAGTGGGACAACAGGAGGTGAATTTAAACGTGACAAAAGGAGAAAGTGCTGGGAAGCACTCAGCGTGTCAGGGCCACATCTGTGGAGAGAGATAAAAGCAAAACACTGCGGATGCTGGAAATCCAAAACAAAAACAAAAATACCTGGAAAAACTCAGCAGGTCTGGCAGCATCGGCGGAGAGGGACACAGTTAACGTTTCGAGTCCGAATGACCCTTCAACAGAACAGTTCTGTTCTGCAAGTGCAAGGGGGTGTGGGTCAGCCGGGAGGAGAGAACAGAAGTGGTGGTCTGTAACTGGGCGCGGTGCCGGGTGGGGGCAGGGTGGGGAGAGATTAAATGATGAAAGGGATGATGGTGCAAGATAAAAGAGGATGATAATGGGACAGGAAGAGAAACAAAATAAGAGCAAAATACTGTGGATTCTGGAAATCTGAAATATAAACAGGAAGTGGGGGATATACTCAGCAGGCCAGGCAGCATCTGAGTGGGGGGGGAGAGAGAGAGAGAGAAAGCAAAACAGAGTTTCAGGTCAGTGACCCTCTGTTCGAAACCCGAGGCAGTGTAAGTGGTAACAGCAGAGCCATCGCCCGTGGCTGCTGTCCCAGAAAATGGGAGCGCTGGTCTTGATCCAAAATTGCAGGGTTCAGTGTTGAGTCCGGAAGGATGTAAAGTGACGAATCAAAAAATGAGGGAATGTTCCTCGAGCTTGTGTGAACTTCACTGGGACAGCTATAGGAGGTCCAGGACATAGAGGTCCGAGTGGGACAGAATTAACATGACAGCCCACCAAAAGCTCGGTCACAGCTGTGGACTGAAGGGAAATGTTCAACGAAGCAGTACTGTAGGCAAGTTCCAGGAGGCACAATGCACTGGATTCCACATTCCTGTGCCCCAGTTTTGCACTGGATTCCACACTCTGGCGACAGTGTTGCACTGGATTCCACAGCCAGTGTCCCAGTGCTGCACCGGCTCTGCACTATGGTGGCCCAGCGTTACACTGGGCTCTGCACTCCGCTGCCCCAGTGTCACGCTGGGTTCCGCCCTCCGGTGTCACGCTGGGTTCCGCACACCAATGTCCCTGTGTTGCACTGGATTCCGCACTGCGATACTGCAGTGACTCGGTGTTGCATTGGATTCCACGCTCGTTGATCCAGTGTTGCACTGGATTCTACGATTTTGTTAAAAAAAGTAAGTGGACAGGCCAGTGGCAGCTGAAAATATATACGGAGAGTTAACAAGGAATTGTATCAGGATGGCCAAAGGGAGCAGCGGCGATTGTGGGGGGGGTGTCAGGCGGAGTCCAGTCCTGCTCTTATTGGTTCCATATTCAGGTCAGTGACTCTCCTTTTATTGCACGGCTTCACTGAGTGTGGCCTGGGCTAGGGCTCATTGTTAACACTCAGCAGTCAGTCAGCCCAATACCCGGCACCTCCCCTGCCTAACACCACCCCACCCCCCGCCCCCCCTGGGCCCAGTTCACCACAATAGCACAGGAAGATAACAGCCGAATCCTCAAACGATTCATGAACAGTCAAATCAGGAAACCTTGTTTGAGTGAGGCAGCTTTGGAGTAAAAAGATATATGTCACAGTTAAGACCTTATGACGTATCTGTTCCGGAATCCCTTGAAAACAGCCCATTCATGTAAACACTTCTAGCTGTTTACTCCAAATCTACTTCACTCAGAAAAGGTATCCTGACTAAACAGTTCATGAATCCTGTGGGGAATAGCCTTTATTAACTTATCTTTCTACACTATAGTTAATGGATCCCTCTAAATACCTTTGTTACCCTACCCACTACAGACAGAAGAGCAGCCGCGCTCTCCTCCCACAAGCCTTGGAAGTCATTCTGTTTATTTTGCAAAGTCTGCTGCTTCCAAGATTCGAGGAAGTTCAATTGTTAACCCTTAGCTGCCCAAGATGTTCGACAATGTGGATCTTCAGGAAGACCTGGGAGGGGTAGGGGTTGGGTGGGGGGATGGTGAGTGAGTTTGTCATGGGCCAAACAAATTGGATAGGGGAACTCAGAGAGACAAGCTTCCTGATTTTAACTTCTTTTTGGCGTAGCCCCTCCTTTGTACTTAACCCAGTATGGTGGACTGCACGTTTTAGGCCAGATGTTCGCACGCCTGTTGTGGCTGCCTGTAAAACAGGTGCCACGGGGGCTCATTGCTAGACCTAGAGTTCTGTGGCCAGGCCAAATATTGCCTACTGTGCTCAGATGCAAGCACACTGAGTATACACCGAGTGTAATTCAGCTAATTCCACTGCCAAACCCACCCTTTCCAATTGTAAGAAGGTTGAGTTCTAAAGTAATAGTAGAAGATTGGATCTTTCAGTCCTGAAAGAAGACAACTAAGACGATCCAACAGAGAGTTATCTGTGTATAAGATACTCGATAAAGATAGAGAATTGTGCGCTGAATGGCCGAAGTGAGATAGATGGAATGGGGGGTGGTGATTCACGCAAGGTATAAACACCAGCATCAACTAGTTGGGCTGAATGGCCTGTTCCTGGCCTGTTCCTGGGCTGCCTGTTCAACAACAACAATCGAGAAGCTCAACACCATCCAGGACACAGCAGCCCGCTTGATTGGCACCCCATCCACAAACATTCACTCCCTCCACCACCGACGCACATTAGCAGCAGTGTTTACCATCTACAAGATGCACTGCAGAAACTCACCAAGGCTCCTCAGACAGCACCTTCCAAACCCACGACCATTACCACCTAGAAGGACAAGGGAGCAGATAGATGGGAGCACCACCACCTGGAAGTTCCCCTCCAAGTCACTCACCATCCTGACTTGGAAATATATCGCAGTTCCTTCACTGTCGCTGGGTCAAAATCCTGGAACTCCCTCCCTAACAGCACTGCGGGTGTACCTACACCACATGGACTGCAGCGGTTCAAGAAGGCAGCTGATCACCACCCTCTCAAGAGCAATTAGGGATGGGCAATAAATGCTGACCTAGCCAGTGATGCCCGTATCCCATGAATGAATGAAAAAAATTCAATGTAAAGGGTGGACCCCAAGCACTGGATGAAAATAAACCCGGAATTATGACGGCAGGTTACGTAAGTGTAGGCTTGTATTCCTGTGAGCGTAGAAGATTGAGGGGTGATCTAATTGAGGTGTTTAAGGTGATTAAAAGAGTTGATAGGGTGGAAAGAGAAACTATTTCCTCTGCAGAGTTGGGTCGAGTCCCCAACAAGGAAGCATAACCTTAAATTTAGAGCTCGCTTGGCGTGTTCAGGGGCCATGCCAGGGAAGCATTCCTTCAGCCAAAGGCTAGTGGAAATCTTGAACGCTGTCCCCCAAAATGCTGTTGGGGCAAATTTCAAAGCTGAGGTAGTTTAAACTTTTGTTGGGCAAGGGCGTTGAGGGGTCCTGGAACCAAGTTGGACTTTTTGTGTCAGGTCAGCCATGTTTGAATTGAATGGCAGGCCAGGCTTTGAGAGGCTGAATGACTTCTGCGAGGAAGATAAAGGGTTTGCAGAACCACACAGGTTTACAGTGTGGAAAGTGGTCCGGCAGCCCCTTGAATCTGCCTCACCGTTCAATTAGATCATGGCCCATCTACCCACCTTGGTTCTGTATCCTTTAATACCTTTGCAAAAATCTAACAATGTGTCTGGGCTGGATCTTTTCTAGAGCAATCCAGAGCTTGTCCCGCTGCCCTGCTCTCTCTCTCTCTCTCTCTCTCCCTCCCCAGGGTCTGCTACCTTCTTTTTGCTTCAATCCACATTTCCCTTGAAGGAGACAGTGGTCTCTTCGTCGACTATTCCCCGCAGCAATCTGTTCCATTTTCCAACAGTATGAGAGGAAATCCTCTTGACCAATGGTCTCTCTGATATCTGTTGGCTGTGCACATCCGGCTTGTTGCGCTGCGCTGTCCCTTTAAGGATGCCATGCAGCTGTGCGTATGCTCATCTTAAAGGGACCGCTGCTTTTATGCACAGACGGTTTGTTCCCATCTTGGCATATTGCCAATTGCAATGCGGACAAGCACCCGTGCAGCTTAGAGGGAGCATTGCCCTTAACCCCTTTCTTCATGACAGCTTTAAAATTAATGGTGCCATGTCACAGACTACCTAGCCAGAGGGAATAGTCTTTCCCCATCCACCCTTAAAAAGTGCCACTGAATATTAAGAACCTCTATTTAAGCCTTCTCCTGGCCTTCCTCGCTCCAGTGGAAATGGTTTCATTATGTCAAGTCTTTCCCCCATTCCTGCGACCATCCTGGGTGCCTCTATGTTGTATGCTGTCTGTGGTTTAAATACCCTTTCCATAATAAGATGCCCAAACCTACATGCAATACTGTGACATTGCCTTTTACATGCTTCTTGTAACCTTGTGGCTCTGGTGCTTTTTGCTGCTATTTATAAAAGCTGGAACATTCAAACTTTTGTGGAGTTATCAAACCGTAGAGTTTTACTGCACTGATGGAGGCCATTCGGCCCATCGTGCCTTTGCTGGCTGTAGCTATGCAATTCAAGTCAAAGGGGCTGAATATGTGCTGGGCGATGCATTCCTGCCCATTTCTAATTGCACTCCTCTGCACGTTTCACAAAGCAGTACATAGATGACTGGATGCTCTCATTCCTGTTTTCTTACCTTGCAAAATACTTTTAGCTCACATTTTTCCATATTAAGTTGCACCTGCCACCTCATGGGCCCAGCTGTCTCCCTGAAGTCACGCACACGCCTCCCAAAGCTCTCATTTTTGTAGCATCAGTGTGTTTTGATAGCATGCTTCCTCTGCTCAAACCCAAATCACCTATCTCTCTATCTCTGTCTCCATGAACCCAGCTCTAAGCCCTGGCGTGTATCGCTTCCCGTAATCCTCCAATTCAACCCCATTCGGGGGCAGATGGTGGCGGAGTGCTCATGTCACTAGCCTGGTAATCCAGAGACCCAGGCTAATGCTGTGGGGACCTGGGTTCAAACCCCACCACGGCGGCTGGTGGAATTTAAATTCAGTTAATAAATCTGGGATGTAAAGTTAGTTTCAGTAACGGTGACCATGATAACTATCACCAGTTGCTGCATCTGATTCACTAATGCCCTTTAGGGAAGGAAATCTGCCATCCATCACCTTGCCAGTGATGCCCACATCCCCATGAAGGGATAAAAAAAAATTACCCCAACCCTTAACATCCAGTCCATCAACCAACTTCACTTCCGTGATGTTCTGTTTCCCCTTGCGCAATGTGCCTGAAGTTTTTGTAACGAGCCTCCTGTGCGACGTCTTATGAGCAACATAGGAACAGAAGAAGGCCATTCAGCCCCTTGAACCTGTCCCATCATTCAATTCGATCATGGCCCATCTACCCAACTTGGTTCTGTGTCCTTTAATACCTTTGCAAAAATCTACCAATGCAAATGGAAAATACAGCTGGACGCTGGAAATCTGAAATATAAATAGGAAGTGTTGGAAATACTCAGCAGGCCAGGAAACGTCAAGCCAAATCTATTAATCCAATTTTGAAAAGCCTCAACAGCCCTTTTTGATGGATTTCCACTAGCCTTTCTGAGAAGGAATGCTTCCTGACTTCACCAAGCTCTCATTTTAAATCCCAAATACACCCCAACCGGATCGAACCCCATGCTGTTGGGCACCAGTCTGATTCACACCGGCTGTCCAGCTAACTGAACCAACCCCTGCCTTTGCCCCAGCCCTCTGGAGTCCTATTTGCACTTGTAGCCCTGGTGCCCTGAACAGTGATGGTAGAGACTCCAATTCTCTTTCCATCCCATGGATGGGCGGGAATCCGTCCTGCTCTTGCAGGTTATAGGTTGATACTGTTTGTCCGCGTTATAAATGCCATCAAGTCCTGGATTGGGACTTGAAGCCAGGGCTTCTGGCTTAGAGACAGGAATGCTACCCTGTGCGTCACAAGATGACCTCCTATCTGCACTGGTCTCTTCCTGCCTCAAGAGGGCATTGGCCACCATGGGCTTCCATTGGATTGGTCCATGATTATACCTGGCAAAGTACTGCAGTGGTTTGCTGTTGCCTTCTGCAGCATGGCAGACCAGGAAACTCTCCCGCTCTTACTGACTGCCAGGCGTATTGGAAGGATTTACAAAGGACCAAACGCAAACTGGGCGACCGTTTTGCAGAACACCTGCGGTCTGTCCGCAAGAAAGACCCAAACCTCCCTGTCGCTTGCCATTTTAACACTCCACCCTGTTCTCTTGCCAACATGTCTGTCCTTGGCTTGCTGCATTGTTCCAGTGAAGCCCAACGCAAACTGGAGGAACAGCACCTCATCTTCCGACTAGGCACTTTACAGCCCTCCGGGCTGAATATTGAGTTCAACAACTTTAGATCTTAAACTCCCCCTCCCCCCATCCCCACCCCGTTTCTTCCCCCCCCCCCCCCCCCGCTTTTTTTTCAATAATTTATATAGATTCTTCTTTCCCCGCCTATTTCCATTATTTTTAAATCTAAAACTAAAACCTTTAGTCTTTCCACCCCACCCCCACTAGAGCTGTACTTTGAATATCCTGTCTTCCATTCTTAATTAGCACTTTTCTCAGACAAATACCACCACCTTCTTCAACACCTCTTTGACCCTTTTGTCTGTGACATCTTTTGATTAGCTGCTCATCTCCACAATCACCACACCACACCCTCAATGTGTCTCTTCTTCGCCCCCCCCTCCCCCCCCCACCTTAAACCAATTTATATTTCTCCCTTCTTCTAACTATGCTCCAGTTCTGCCGAAGGGCCATGAAGGCTCGAAACGTTAACTGATTTCTTCTCCGCCGATGCTGCCAGACCTGCTGAGTTTTTCCAGGTAATTCTATTTTTGGAAGGATTTACAACCTGTTTGGCCACATTACGAACTTGATTTCCGCACCCATCAAGTCCTGAAGTGGGGCTCGAACCCAGAGCTTCTGGTTCAGGGTTAAGGATGCCATCACTGCACACACAAGACCTCCTGGTATCTACACTATAAATGATCCTTTAATCATCCTGTTTAAATTCCTTTACCTATCCAGTGGCTCATTTCTTCAGAAAGCCCTATGTCTCCTTCTATTTGTCTTCTATTCTGCTTGTTAGACTTGCCTTGAACACAATCTTTTTTCCCAGAAGATATATTTTATTCATAAAATTTATAAAATTACATTACAATTTGACATTTCAAAGTGCAAAACCAATCAGTTTCTTTTAATACTGTACATTACTTACTACAGTTACAGTTGCCAGTTGATATTTACAACGTTCATCATCTCAATCATACAACCCAAGGAGTTTTAGCCAGTTCCTAGCCCCTTGATCTACTATGGCTGAAGGGCCTTAGACAATGGCCTTTCCCCATTGCGCTTCTGTAGCCGCCAACCCAAGCTTTAGTGGGCCCCTCGTCACATGGTCCTGATCGTGGTGTGTGCCAGTCTGTACCACACGATCACCGACAGCTCTTTGCACTGGAAGATCAAGTTTTGAGTAGACCAAAGAGTGCCTTTCACAGAGCTGACAGTCCTCCAGCAGCAGCTGATGTTTATCTCCCGTGTGGGAACAGCCTGTAGACCAAAGAGTCCTGTGTTACGGAGCTGCTCGGGGTGAACCTGGACAAAAGCCACTGCATCTCTCCCTAGACCTGCTTTGCAAAGGCACATTCCAGAAGGAGGTGATTGATGGTCTCTTCCCCACTACAGCCCCCTCGAGGGCAGCGTACGGAGGCAGTGAGACTCCAGACCTGCAGGGAATTGCCCTGGATTAACTCCATGCATTTCTAGATATTCGCTCTTTTTTCTCTCAAATTGCAGTTTCTAAGAGTCTGCCCATAAGACATTAGACTAAATGGACTGCAGTCAACCAGGCCCAACCTTCCCACCCCATATTGATCAGAGCTGTTCAGTCTTGGCTATCGTTCAGTCCTCCTGCATAACTAAAGAGGATTCAGTAACAGCGGTCCAAGACTCTTCTAGCTCCTGCCTGCCTTCCTTCAGCAACCCAGGGTAGATGCCATTTAGGGCCTGGTGACTCATTCCGCCTTTGAGCTCTGCTGTTATTTTCAGAACCAGTTCTGCAGTTGTCTCTTTGTCAATTGTTCCATAATTCTTCTGCACACTGAATGACATTCTCACTGCCACCATTATTTGCAATGACTGACGCAATGTAGCAACCAAGCCTTATTCCTTTGCAATTAGGCTTTCTCCTTCACTCATGAGTAGTCCTACCCTCTCTTTAAATAATCTTTTATTTCTTTTTATATCCTGATGAAAGCTGTTGATATATTCTTTTAAAATCCTCTGCTGTAGTCTTTCCTTTGATCTATTTTAATCTCCCATTTCACCTCCCTGCTACACTTTCTGTACTCCTCATCACTTTTCCCAGAATTTTCATCCCTAACTTTATCGCATGCCTCTGTGTCAATTTAGTTTGAATATCCCTATTTATAATAGAGCATCCCTCTTTTCTACAAATAGGAATGTATTTTTACTCTACTGTGTCCATTTCATAAGAGCAAAGGGCCAGAAGTAGGACCATAAGACATAGGAGCAGAAATTAGGCCATTCGGCCCATCGAGTCTGCTCCGCCATTCAATCATGGCTGATAAGTTTCTCAACCCCATTCTCCCGCCTTCTCCTCGTAACCTTTGACTTCAACCTACTGCCTCCCCACCCCCGCCAATCCTCTTGCCCCCATTCATTTAGATCATGTAGGTCGTGATTGATCTGTATTTTAATTCCGTTTGTTCCACCTTGGTTCTGTAACCCTTAATGCACTTGCCTCTTAGTCTCAGGATAAGGGGATTCGCCATATGCGACTGAGGTGAGAAATTTCTTCACTCAGAGGGTTGTGAATATTTGTAATTCTCTGCCCCAGGACTGTGCATACTCAGCCTTTCAGTATATTTGGGTCTGTGGCCATTGGGTTTTTGGATATGGAGACAGGTTGGGAAAGTGGAATTGAGGCAGATCAGCCATGATCATATTGAATGGCGGAGCAGGCTCGATGGGCCATTCGGCCTTCTCCTGCTCCTGTTTCTTGTTATAGCCTAACAAAAGTGCGGAGCATGTTTTACGATTTCCCACTGCCAGGGCATTTACCTGTTCTCTAACTTACCTGTCCACAATGAACTTTGCCCTTCTTTTCTCAGTCCAGAGGCCCCTAAATTTGACTCTTCATTACTTGTCAGCCATGGGTCCAGTTGGTAGCACTCTTCACCTCTGAATTGCAAGCTTCCGGCTTCACCCCCAGGGCTTGAGCACGAAAATCCAGGCCGACACTCCTCTGCAGTACTGAGGGAGGGCTGCACTGTCGGAGGTGCCGCCTTTCAAGGTGAGACGTTTAACTAACGTCTCACCTTGACGTCTGCCTGCTCGGATGGCTGTAAAAGATCCCATGGCACTATTTTGAAGAAAAGCAGGGGAGCTACCCTCAACCAGCATCGCAAAATACAGGCACATTGCTGGTTGTGAGAGTTTGCTGTGTGCATGCTGGCTCCTGTGTTTCCTACAGCAGTGACTACACTTCAAAAACCTCACTGACTATAAAGACAAGGTAGTCGTGAAAATCGCTTTATAATTGCAAGTCTTTCTTTCTTCACTTCTGTCCTGACATTGAACCTAATAGTCACAATTTCCCAAATGTTCTCCTGCTGTTAACATCAGTTAATTGCCTCCACTTCATTCCCAAGAAGCTTTTCCAGTTCCCTTCCTGCATTAGAAACACACTGATCTAAGATGCAGCCCTGGATAAAGAAGAAATACTTTGATTTCTATTGTTCCTATCATAGCCTCAGGACATCCCAAAGCACTTTACAGCCAATTAGGGACTTCTTTACGGTCTGGTTACTATTGTAATAGAGGAAGCCTTGCAGTCAATTTGCACACATCAAGCTCCCACAGAGAACAGAATGTGATAATAACCATGATGATCTGTTTTAGTGATGTTCATCGAGGGCTAAATATTGGCCAGAACCCTGGGATGAACCTCCCCTGGTCTTCTACAAAATAGTGCCGTCTGAGAGGACAGACTGGGCCTCGGTTTAACGTCTCATCTGAAAGAGGACACCTCCGACAGTGCAGCATCTCTCTGTATTGCACTGCAGTGTCAGCCTGCATTATGTAAGCACGCTTTGTGAAGAGTGTTTCTTTACTTGATCACTGCCTTTGTCATGTAGCTGCTACTTCCTGGTCCTGTTAAGCAGGGTGTGTGGAGCGTCAAAGGTTAATGGATCATTATCTCTCCAGACACTCCCATTCCGATCTGGAGCTGGGCGGGATTCTGCTGGGAAGGAAGATAAATAGTGAAAGAAGAAGAAAGGAAGTAAAACGTGTTGGCCCTGAAAACTGTGGCAGAAAACTTGCACAACCCCTTCAGATTTCAGGGCCATGAGATTTTCTCCCTCTCATTCTGAACCCGGCAATGCACTCGGGATTGCAAATTTGTGAGGAATGTCACTGCCAGTTGGGTTTCCAATCCTCCAGGATTGCCCTGGAGTCTCCAGGAATTTAAGATTACTCTCCCTGATATTGCTGCGAGTAGACCCCAGCAGAAACATTCATTTTGGAAAAATATTGGCGATGGGAGGAGGGTTAAAGGATGTTTGACCAGGCAGGACAGTTTGCAGCGGCTGATCATGTCGTGAAACCTCCAGGAGTGTGTCCGAGGAGAACTAACCCTACAGCCAAGTCCGATGCTGACTTGGTATAATTCAGTGATGCACTACCCAACCCAAGTGACTGGATACTGATCAGGAACAATATCCCTGTCTGATTGTTTTGGAGCATCATCTTTTTAATTCTGTTTTCCTTTTTGTCTC
>NW_027598546.1:0-41614 GCF_964194155.1 Cetorhinus maximus
GGTGTTGCTCTCTCCTGTCACTCTGTATTTGAGTGTTGCTCTCTCCTGTCACTCTGTGTGTGTGGGTGTTGCTCTCTCCTGTCACTCTGTGTGTGTGGGTGTTGCTCTCTCCTGTCACTCTGTGTGTGTGGGTGTTGCTCCCTCCTGTCACTCTATGTGTGTGGGTGTTGCTCCCTCCTGTCACTCTTTGTGTGTGGGTGTTGCTCTCTCCTGTCACTCTGTGTGTGTGGGTGTTACTCCCTCCTGCCACTCTGTGTGTGTGGGTGTTGCTCTCTCCTGTCACTCTGTGTGTGTGGGTGTTTCTCCCTCCTATCACTCTGTGTGAGTGGGTGTTGCTCCCTCGTGTCACTCTGTGTGTGTGGGTGTTGCTCTCTCCTGTCACTCTGTTTGTGGGTGTTGCTCTCTCCTGTCACTCTGTGTGTGAGTGTTGCTCTCTCCTGTCACTCTGTGTGTGGGTGTTGCTCTCTCCTGTCACTCTGTGTGTGTGGGTGTTGCTCTCTCCTGTCACTCTGTGTGTGGGTGTTGCTCTCTCTGTCACTCTGTGTGTGTGTGGGTGTTGCTGTCTCCTGTCACTCTGTGTGTGTGTGGGTGTTGCTATCTCCTGTCACTCTGTGTGTGTGGGTGTTGCTCTCTCATGTCACTCTGTGTGTGTGGGTGTTGCTCTCTTCTGCCACTCTGTGTGTGTGAGTGTTGCTCTCTCCTGTCACTCTGTGTGTGTGGGTGTTGCTCTCTCCTGTCACTCTGTGTGTGTGGGAGTTTCTCTCTCCTGTCACTCTGTGTGTGTGGTTGTTGCTCCCTCCTGTCACTCTGTTTGTGAGTGTTGCTCTCTCCTGTCACTGCGTGTGTGTGGGTGTTGCTCTCTCCTGTCACTCTTTGTGTGTGTGGGTGTAGCTCTCTCCTGTCACTCTGTTTGTGAGTGTTGCTCTCTCCTGTCACTGCGTGTGTGTGGGTGTTGCTCTCTCCTGTCACTCTGTGTGTGTGGGTGTTGCTCTCTCCTGTCACTCTGTGTGTGGGTGGTGCTCTCTCCTGTCACTCTGTGTGTGTGTGTGTCGCTCTCTCCTGTCACTCTTTGTGTGGGTGTTGCTCTCTCCTATCACTCTGTGTGTGTGGGTGTTGCTCTCTCCTGTCAATCTGTGTGTGGGTGTTGCTCTCTCCTGTCACACTGTTTGTGAGTGTTGCTCTCTCCTGTCACTCTGTGTGTGTGGGTGTTGCTCTCTCCTGTCACTCTGTGTGTGTGGGTGTTGCTCTCTCCTGTCACTCTGTGTGTGTGGGTGTTGCTCCCTCCTGTCACTCTATGTGTGTGGGTGTTGCTCCCTCCTGTCACTCTTTGTGTGTGGGTGTTGCTCTCTCCTGTCTCTCTGTGTGTGTGGGTGTTACTCCCTCCTGCCACTCTGTGTGTGTGGGTGTTGCTCTCTCCTGTCACTCTGTGTGTGTGGGTGTTTCTCCCTCCTATCACTCTGTGTGAGTGGGTGTTGCTCCCTCGTGTCACTCTGTGTGTGTGGGTGTTGCTCTCTCCTGTCACTCTGTTTGTGGGTGTTGCTCTCTCCTGTCATTCTGTGTGTGAGTGTTGCTCTCTCCTGTCACTCTGTGTGTGGGTGTTGCTCTCTCCTGTCACTCTGTGTGTGTGGGTGTTGCTCTCTCCTGTCACTCTGTGTGTGGGTGTTGCTCTCTCTGTCACTCTGTGTGTGTGTGGGTGTTGCTCTCTCCTGTCACTCTGTGTGTGTGTGGGTGTTGCTATCTCCTGTCACTCTGTGTGTGTGGATGTTGCTCTCTCATGTCACTCTGTGTGTGTGGGTGTTGCTCTCTTCTGCCACTCTGTGTGTGTGAGTGTTGCTCTCTCCTGTCACTCTGTGTGTGTGGGTGTTGCTCTCTCCTGTCACTCTGTGTGTGTGGGAGTTTCTCTCTCCTGTCACTCTGTGTGTGTGGTTGTTGCTCCCTCCTGTCACTCTGTTTGTGAGTGTTGCTCTCTCCTGTCACTGCGTGTGTGTGGGTGTTGCTCTCTCCTGTCACTCTTTGTGTGTGTGGGTGTAGCTCTCTCCTGTCACTCTGTGTGTGGGTGGTGCTCTCTCCTGTCACTCTGTATTTGAGTGTTGCTCTCTCCTGTCACTCTGTGTGTGTGGGTGTTGCTCTCTCCTGTCACTCTGTGTGTGTGGGTGTTGCTCTCTCCTGTCACTCTGTGTGTGTGGGTGTTGCTCCCTCCTGTCACTCTATGTGTGTGGGTGTTGCTCCCTCCTGTCACTCTTTGTGTGTGGGTGTTGCTCTCTCCTGTCACTCTGTGTGTGTGGGTGTTACTCCCTCCTGCCACTCTGTGTGTGTGGGTGTTGCTCTCTCCTGTCACTCTGTGTGTGTGGGTGTTTCTCCCTCCTATCACTCTGTGTGAGTGGGTGTTGCTCCCTCGTGTCACTCTGTGTGTGTGGGTGTTGCTCTCTCCTGTCACTCTGTTTGTGGGTGTTGCTCTCTCCTGTCACTCTGTGTGTGAGTGTTGCTCTCTCCTGTCACTCTGTGTGTGGGTGTTGCTCTCTCCTGTCACTCTGTGTGTGTGGGTGTTGCTCTCTCCTGTCACTCTGTGTGTGGGAGTTGCTCTCTCTGTCACTCTGTGTGTGTGTGGGTGTTGCTGTCTCCTGTCACTCTGTGTGTGTGTGGGTGTTGCTATCTCCTGTCACTCTGTGTGTGTGGGTGTTGCTCTCTCATGTCACTCTGTGTGTGTGGGTGTTGCTCTCTTCTGCCACTCTGTGTGTGTGAGTGTTGCTCTCTCCTGTCACTCTGTGTGTGTGGGTGTTGCTCTCTCCTGTCACTCTGTGTGTGTGGGAGTTTCTCTCTCCTGTCACTCTGTGTGTGTGGTTGTTGCTCCCTCCTGTCACTCTGTTTGTGAGTGTTGCTCTCTCCTGTCACTGCGTGTGTGTGGGTGTTGCTCTCTCCTGTCACTCTTTGTGTGTGTGGGTGTAGCTCTCTCCTGTCACTCTGTTTGTGAGTGTTGCTCTCTCCTGTCACTGCGTGTGTGTGGGTGTTGCTCTCTCCTGTCACTCTGTGTGTGTGGGTGTTGCTCTCTCCTGTCACTCTGTGTGTGGGTGGTGCTCTCTCCTGTCACTCTGTGTGTGTGTGTGTCGCTCTCTCCTGTCACTCTTTGTGTGGGTGTTGCTCTCTCCTATCACTCTGTGTGTGTGGGTGTTGCTCTCTCCTGTCAATCTGTGTGTGGGTGTTGCTCTCTCCTGTCACACTGTTTGTGAGTGTTGCTCTCTCCTGTCACTCTGTGTGTGTGGGTGTTGCTCTCTCCTGTCACTCTGTGTGTGTGGGTGTTGCTCTCTCCTGTCACTCTGTGTGTGTGGGTGTTGCTCCCTCCTGTCACTCTATGTGTGTGGGTGTTGCTCCCTCCTGTCACTCTTTGTGTGTGGGTGTTGCTCTCTCCTGTCTCTCTGTGTGTGTGGGTGTTACTCCCTCCTGCCACTCTGTGTGTGTGGGTGTTGCTCTCTCCTGTCACTCTGTGTGTGTGGGTGTTTCTCCCTCCTATCACTCTGTGTGAGTGGGTGTTGCTCCCTCGTGTCACTCTGTGTGTGTGGGTGTTGCTCTCTCCTGTCACTCTGTTTGTGGGTGTTGCTCTCTCCTGTCACTCTGTGTGTGAGTGTTGCTCTCTCCTGTCACTCTGTGTGTGGGTGTTGCTCTCTCCTGTCACTCTGTGTGTGTGGGTGTTGCTCTCTCCTGTCACTCTGTGTGTGGGTGTTGCTCTCTCTGTCACTCTGTGTGTGTGTGGGTGTTGCTCTCTCCTGTCACTCTGTGTGTGTGTGGGTGTTGCTATCTCCTGTCACTCTGTGTGTGTGGGTGTTGCTCTCTCATGTCACTCTGTGTGTGTGGGTGTTGCTCTCTTCTGCCACTCTGTGTGTGTGAGTGTTGCTCTCTCCTGTCACTCTGTGTGTGTGGGTGTTGCTCTCTCCTGTCACTCTGTGTGTGTGGGAGTTTCTCTCTCCTGTCACTCTGTGTGTGTGGTTGTTGCTCCCTCCTGTCACTCTGTTTGTGAGTGTTGCTCTCTCCTGTCACTGCGTGTGTGTGGGTGTTGCTCTCTCCTGTCACTCTTTGTGTGTGTGGGTGTAGCTCTCTCCTGTCACTCTGTGTGTGGGTGGTGCTCTCTCCTGTCACTCTGTGTGTGTGTGTCGCTCTCTCCTGTCACTCTTTGTGTGGGTGTTGCTCTCTCCTATCACTCTGTGTGTGTGGGTGTTGCTCTCTCCTGTCAATCTGTGTGTGGGTGTTGCTCTCTCCTGTCACACTGTTTGTGAGTGTTGCTCTCTCCTGTCACTCTGTGTGTGTGGGTGTTGCTCTCTCCTGTCACTCTGTGTGTGTGGGTGTTGCTCCCTCCTGTCACTCTGTTTGTGAGTGTTGCTCTCTGCTGTAAATCTGTGTGTGGATGATGCTCTCTTCTGTCAATCTGTGTATGTCAGTGTTGCTCTCTCCTGTCACTGTGTGTGTGGGTGTTGCTCCCTCCTGTCACTCTGTTTGTGGGTGTTGATATCCTGTCACTCTCTTTGTGTGGGTGTTGCTCTCTCCTGTCACTCTGTGTGTAGGTGTTGCTCTCTCCTGCCACTCTGTGTGTGTGAGTGTTGCTGTCTCCTATCACTCTGTGTGTGTGGGTGTTGCTCTCTCCTGTCACTCTGTGTGTGTGGGTGTTGCTCCCTCCTGTCACTCTATGTGTGTGGGTGTTGCTCCCTCCTGTCACTCTTTGTGTGTGGGTGTTGCTCTCTCCTGTCTCTCTGTGTGTGTGGGTGTTACTCCCTCCTGCCACTCTGTGTGTGTGGGTGTTGCTCTCTCCTGTCACTCTGTGTGTGTGGGTGTTTCTCCCTCCTATCACTCTGTGTGAGTGGGTGTTGCTCCCTCGTGTCACTCTGTGTGTGTGGGTGTTGCTCTCTCCTGTCACTCTGTTTGTGGGTGTTGCTCTCTCCTGTCACTCTGTGTGTGAGTGTTGCTCTCTCCTGTCACTCTGTGTGTGGGTGTTGCTCTCTCCTGTCACTCTGTGTGTGTGGGTGTTGCTCTCTCCTGTCACTCTGTGTGTGGGTGTTGCTCTCTCTGTCACTCTGTGTGTGTGTGGGTGTTGCTCTCTCCTGTCACTCTGTGTGTGTGTGGGTGTTGCTATCTCCTGTCACTCTGTGTGTGTGGGTGTTGCTCTCTCATGTCACTCTGTGTGTGTGGGTGTTGCTCTCTTCTGCCACTCTGTGTGTGTGAGTGTTGCTCTCTCCTGTCACTCTGTGTGTGTGGGTGTTGCTCTCTCCTGTCACTCTGTGTGTGTGGGAGTTTCTCTCTCCTGTCACTCTGTGTGTGTGGTTGTTGCTCCCTCCTGTCACTCTGTTTGTGAGTGTTGCTCTCTCCTGTCACTGCGTGTGTGTGGGTGTTGCTCTCTCCTGTCACTCTTTGTGTGTGTGGGTGTAGCTCTCTCCTGTCACTCTGTGTGTGGGTGGTGCTCTCTCCTGTCACTCTGTGTGTGTGTGTGTCGCTCTCTCCTGTCACTCTTTGTGTGGGTGTTGCTCTCTCCTATCACTCTGTGTGTGTGGGTGTTGCTCTCTCCTGTCAATCTGTGTGTGGGTGTTGCTCTCTCCTGTCACACTGTTTGTGAGTGTTGCTCTCTCCTGTCACTCTGTGTGTGTGGGTGTTGCTCTCTCCTGTCACTCTGTGTGTGTGGGTGTTGCTCCCTCCTGTCACTCTGTTTGTGAGTGTTGCTCTCTCCTGTAAATCTGTGTGTGGATGATGCTCTCTTCTGTCAATCTGTGTATGTCAGTGTTGCTCTCTCCTGTCACTGTGTGTGTGGGTGTTGCTCCCTCCTGTCACTCTGTTTGTGGGTGTTGATATCCTGTCACTCTCTTTGTGTGGGTGTTGCTCTCTCCTGTCACTCTGTGTGTAGGTGTTGCTCTCTCCTGCCACTCTGTGTGTGTGAGTGTTGCTGTCTCCTATCACTCTGTGTGTGTGGGTGTTGCTCTCTCCTGTCACTCTGTTTGTGTGGGAGTTTCTCTCTCCTGTCACTCTGTGTGTGTGGTTGTTGCTCCCTCCTGTCACTCTGTTTGTGAGTGTTGCTCTCTCCTGTCACTGTGTGTGTGTGGGTGTTGCTCTCTCCTGTCACTCTGTGTGTGTGAGTGTTGCTGTCTCCTGTCACTCTGTGTGTCTGGGTGTTGCTCTCTCCTGTCACTCTGTGTGTAGGTGTTGCTCTCTCCTGTCACTTTGTGTCTGTGGGTGTTGCTCTCTCCTGTCACTCTGTGTGTTTGGGTGTTGCTCTCTCCTGTCACTCTGTGTGTAGGTGTTGCTCTCTCCTGTCACTCTGTGTGCGGGTGTTGCTCTCTCCTGGCACTCTATGTGTGGGTGTTGCTCTCTAATGTCGCTGTGTGTGTGTGGGTGTTGCTCTCTCCTGTCACTCTGTGTGTGTGCGTGTTGCTCTCTCCTGTCGCTGTGTGTGTGTTGGTTTTGCTCTCTCCTGTCACTCTGAGTGTGTGGGTGTTCCTCTCTCCTGTCACTCTGTGTGTGTGTGGGTGTAGCTCTCTCCTGTCACTGTGTGTGTGGGTTTTGCTCCCTCCTGTCACTGTGAGTGTGTGGGTGTTGCTCTCTTCTGTCATTCTGTGTGTGGGTGTTACTCTCTCCTGTCACTCTGTGTGTGTGAGTGTAGCTCTCTCCTGACACACTGTGTGTGTGGGTTTGCCTCTCTCCTCTCATTCTGTGTGGGTGTTGCTCTCTCCTGTCACTCTGTGTGTGTGCGTGTTGCTATCTGCTGTCACTCTGTGTGTGTGGGTGTTGCTCTCTCCTGTCACTCCCTGTATGTGTGTGTTGCTCCCTCCTGATACTCTGTGTGAGAGTGTTTCTCTCACCTCTCACTCTGTGTGTGGGTGTTGCTCTCTTCTGTCACTCTGTGTGTGTGGGTGATGCTCTCTTCTGTCACTCTGTGTGTGTGGGTGTTGCGCCCTCCTGTCACTCTGTGTGTGTGGGTGTTGCTCTCTCCTGTCACTCTGTGTGTGTGTGTGGCTGTTAATCTCTCCTGTCACTCTGTGTGTTGGTGTTGCTCTCTCCTGTCACTCTGTGTGTCGGTGTTGCTCTCTCCTGTCACTCTGTCTGTGTGTGGGTGTTGCTCTCTCCTGTCACTCTGTGTGTGTGTGGCTGTTGCTCTCTCCTGTTACTCTGTGAGTTTGTGTGTGTGTTCCACTCTCCTGTCACACTGTGTGTGTGGGTGTTGCTCTCTGTTGTAACTTTCTGTGTGGCTGTTGCTCACTCCTGTCACTCTGTGTGTGGGTGTTGCTCACTCCTGTCACTCTGTGTGTGTGTGGGTGTAGCTCTCTCCTGTCACTGTGTGTGTGGGTTTTGCTCTCTCCTGTTACTCTGTGTGTGTGGCTGTTGCTCTCTCCTGTCACTCTGTGTATGTGTGGGTGTAGCTCTCTCCTGCCACTCTGTGTGTGGGTGTTGCTCTGTCCTGTCACTCTGTGTGTGTGTGGGTCGCTCTCTCCTTTCACTCTTTGTGTGGGTGTTGCTCTCTCCTATCACTTTGTGTGTGTGGGTGTTGCTCTCTCCTGTCACTCTGTATTTGAGTGTTGCTCTCTCCTGTCATTCTGTGTGTGTGGGTGTTGCTCTCTCCTGTCACTCTGTGTGTGTGGGTGTTGCTCTCTACTGTCACTCTGTGTGTGTGGGTGTTGCTCCCTCCTGTCACTCTGTGATTGTGGGTGTTGCTCCCTCCTGTCACTCTGTGTGTGTGGGTGTTGCTCTCTCCTGTCACTCTGTGTGTGTGGGTGTTGCTCCCTCCTGCCACTCTGTGTGTGTGGGTGTTGCTCTCTCCTGTCACTCTGTGTGTGTGTGTGTGTGTTGCTCCCTCCTGACACTCTGTGTGTGTGGGTGTTGCTCCCTCCTGTCACTCTGTGTGTGTGGGTGTTGCTCTCTCCTGTCACTCTGTGTGTGGGTGTTGCTCTCTCCTGTCACTCTGTGTGTGCGTGTTGCTCTCTCCTGTCACTCTGTGTGTGTGTGGGTGTTGCTCTCTCCTGTCACTCTGTGTGTGGGTGTTGCTCTTTCCTGTCACTCTGTGTGTGGGTGTTGCTCTCTCCTGTCACTCTGTGTGTGTGTGAGAGTTGCTCTCTCCTGTCACTCTGTTTTTGGGTGTTGCTCACTCCTGTCACTCTGTGTGTGGGTGTTGCTCTCTCCTATCACTCTGTGTGTGTGTGGGTGTTGTAATCTCCTGTCACTCTGTTTGTGTGGGTGTTGCTCTCTCCTGTCACTCTGTGTGTGTGGGTGTTGCTCTCTTCTGTCACTCTGTGTGTTTGCGTGTTGCTCTCTCCTGTCACTCTCTGTGTGTGGGTGTTGCTCTCTCCTGTCGCTGTGTGTGTGTTGGTTTTGCTCTCTCCTGTCACTCTGTGTGTGTGGGTGTTGCTCTCTCCTGTCACTCTGTGTGTGTGTGTGGGTGTAGCTCTCTCCTGTCACTGTGTGTGTGGGTTTTGCTCCCTCCTGTCACTGTGATTGTGTGGGTGTTGCTCTCTTCTGTCATTCTGTGTGTGGGTGTTACTCTCTCCTGTCACTCTTTGTGTGTGGGTGTAGCTCTCTCCTGACACACTGTGTGTGTGGGTGTGCCTCTCTCCTGTCACTCTATGTGTGGGTGTTGCTCTCTCCTGTCACTAGGTGTGTGTGGGTGTTGTTCTCTCATATCACTCTGTGTGTGTGGGTGTTGCTCTCTCCTGTCACTCTGTGAGTGTTGCTCTCTCCTGTCACTCTGTTTTTGGGTGTTGCTCTCTACTGTCACTCTGTGTGTGGGTGTTGCTCTCTCCTGTCACTCTGTGTGTGTGTTGGTGTTGCTCTCTCCTATCACTCTGTGTGTGTGGGTGTTGCTCTCTCCTGTCACTCTGTGAGTTTGCTCTCTCCTGTCACTCTGTGTGTGTGGGTGTTTGCTCCCTCCTGTCACTCTGTTTGTGAGTGTTGCTCTCTCCTGTCACTCTGTGTGTGTGGGTATTGTTCTCTCCTGTCACTCTGTGTGTTTGGGTGTTGCTCTCTCCTGTCACTCTGTGAGTGTGCGTGTTGCTCTCTCCTGTCACTCTCTGTGTGTGCGTGTTGCTCTCTCCTGTCGCTGTGTGTGTGTTGGTTTTGCCCTCTCCTGTCACTCTGTGTGTTTGGGTGTTGATCTGTCTGTCACTATGTGTGAGAGTGTTGATCTCTCCTGTTACTCCGTGTGTGGGTGTTTCTCTCTCCTGTCACTCTGTGTGTATGCGGGTGTTGCTCTCTCCTGTCACTGTATGTGTGTGGGTGTTGCTCTCTCCTGTGAATCTGTTTGTGGATGATGCTCTCGTCTGTCAATCTGTGTATGTCGGTGTTGCTCTCTCCTGTCACTGTGTGTGTGGGTGTTGCTCCCTCCTGTCACTCTGTTTGTGGGTGTTGATATCCTGTCACTCTCTGTGTGTGGGTGTTGCTCTCTCCTGTCACTCTGTGTGTGTGGGTGTTGCTCTCTCCTGTCACTCTGTGTGTGGGTGTTGCTCTCTCCTGTCACTCTGTGTTTTGGTGTTGCTCACTCCTGCCACTCTGTGTGTGTGAGTGTTGCTCTCTCCTGTCACTCTGTCTGTGTGTGTGTTGCTCTCTCCTGTCACTCTGTGTGTGGGTGTTGCTCTCTCCTGTCACTCTGTGTGTGTTTGGGTGATTCTCTCTCCTATCACTCTGTGTGTGTCGGTGTTGCTCTCTCCTGTCACTCTGTGTGTGAGTGTTGCTCTCTCCTGTCACTCTGTGTGTGGGTGTTGCTCTCTCCTGGCACACTGTGTGTGGGTGTTGCTCTCTCCTGTCACTCTGTGTGTGTGTGGGTGTTGCTCTCTCCTGTCACTCTGTGCGTGTGTGGGTGTTGCTCTCTCCTGTTACTCTGTGTGTTTGTGTGTGTTGCTCTCTCCTGTCACTCTGTGTGTGTGTGTTCCTCTCTCCTGTCACACTGTGTGTGTGGGTGTTGCTCTCTGTTGTCACTCTGTGTGTGGCTGTTGCTCACTCCTGTCACTCTGTGTGTGGGTGTTGCTCTCTCGTGTCACTCTGTGTGTGTGTGGGTGATGCTCTCTCCTGTCACTCTGTGTGTGTGTGGGTGTTGCTCTCTCCTGTCACTCTGTGTGTGTGTGTGTGCGTGTTGCTCTCTGCTGTCACTCTGTGTTTGGGTGTTGCTCACTCCTGTCACTCTGTATGTGTGGGTGTGTGTTGTTCTCTCCTGTCACTCTGTTTGTGTGTGGGTGTAGCTCTCTCCTGTCACTGTGTGTGTTTTTGGTTATGCCTCTTTCAGTCACTCTGTGTGTGTGGGTGTTGTTCTCTCCTGTCACTCTGTGTTTGTGGGTGTTGCTCTCTCCTGACACTGTGTGTGTGGGTGTTGCTCTCTCCTGTCACTCTGTGTGTGTGGCTGTTGCACTCTACTGTCAGTCTGTGTGTGGGTGTTGCTCTCTCCTGTCACTCTGTGTGTGTGTGCGTGTTGCACTCTCCTGTCACTCTGTGTATGGCTGTTGCTCACTCCTGTCACTCTGTTTGTCGGTTTTGCTCTCTCCTGTCACTCTGTGTGTGTGTGGGTGTAGCTCTCTTCTGTCACTCTTTGTGTGTGTTTTGCTCTCTCCTGTCACTCTGTGTGTGTGTGTGTTGCTCTCTCCTGTCACTCTGTGTGTGGGTGTTGCTCTCTCCTGTCACTGTGTGTGTGGGTGTTGCTCTCTCCTGTCACTCTGTGTGTGTGTGTGGGTGTTAATCTCTCCTGTCACTCTGTGTGTGGGTGTTGCTCTCTCCTGTCACTCTGTGTGTCGGTGTTGCTCTCTCCTGTCACTCTGTCTGTGAGTGGGTGTTGCTCTCTCCTGTCACTCTGTGTGTGTGTGGCTGTTGCTCTCTCCTGTCACTCTGTGTGGGTGTGGGTGTTGCTCACTCCTGTCACTCTGTGTGTGTGAGTGTTGCTCTCTTCTGTCACTCTGTGTGTGTGGGTGTTGCGCCCTCCTGTCACTCTGTGTGTGTGGGTGTTGCTCTCTCCTGTCACTCTGTGTGTGAGTTTTATTCTCTCCTGTCACTCTGTATGTGTGGGTGTTGCTCTCTCCTGTCACTCTGTGTGTGTGGGTTTTGCTACCTCCTGTCACTCTGTGTGTGTGGGTGTTGCTCTCTACTGTCACTGTGTGTGTGGGTCTTGCTCTCTCCTGTCACTCTGTGTGTGTGGGTGTTGCTCTCTCCTGTCACTCTGTGTGTGTGGGTGTTGCTCCCTCCTGTCACTCTGTGTGTGTGGGTGTTGCTCTCTCCTGTCACTCTATGTGTGGGTGTTGCTCTCTCCTGTCACTAGATGTGTGTGGGTGTTGTTCTCTCATATCACTCTGTGTGTGTGGGTGTTGCTCTCTCCTGTCACTCTGTGAGTGTTGCTCTCTCCTGTCACTCTGTTTTTGGGTGTTGCTCTCTACTGTCACTCTGTGTGTGGGTGTTGCTCTCTCCTGTCACTCTGTGTGTGTGTTGGTGTTGCTCTCTCCTATCACTCTGTGTGTGTGGGTGTTGCTCTCTCCTGTCACTCTGTGAGTTTGCTCTCTCCTGTCACTCTGTGTGTGTGGGTGTTTGCTCCCTCCTGTCACTCTGTTTGTGAGTGTTGCTCTCTCCTGTCACTCTGTGTGTGTGGGTATTGTTCTCTCCTGTCACTCTGTGTGTTTGGGTGTTGCTCTCTCCTGTCACTCTGTGAGTGTGCGTGTTGCTCTCTCCTGTCACTCTCTGTGTGTGCGTGTTGCTCTCTCCTGTCGCTGTGTGTGTGTTGGTTTTGCCCTCTCCTGTCACTCTGTGTGTTTGGGTGTTGATCTGTCTGTCACTATGTGTGAGAGTGTTGATCTCTCCTGTTACTCCGTGTGTGGGTGTTTCTCTCTCCTGTCACTCTGTGTGTATGCGGGTGTTGCTCTCTCCTGTCACTGTATGTGTGTGGGTGTTGCTCTCTCCTGTGAATCTGTTTGTGGATGATGCTCTCGTCTGTCAATCTGTGTATGTCGGTGTTGCTCTCTCCTGTCACTCTGTGTGTTTGGGTGTTGATCTGTCTGTCACTATGTGTGAGAGTGTTGATCTCTCCTGTTACTCCGTGTGTGGGTGTTTCTCTCTCCTGTCACTCTGTGTGTATGCGGGTGTTGCTCTCTCCTGTCACTGTATGTGTGTGGGTGTTGCTCTCTCCTGTGAATCTGTTTGTGGATGATGCTCTCGTCTGTCAATCTGTGTATGTCGGTGTTGCTCTCTCCTGTCACTGTGTGTGTGGGTGTTGCTCCCTCCTGTCACTCTGTTTGTGGGTGTTGATATCCTGTCACTCTCTGTGTGTGGGTGTTGCTCTCTCCTGTCACTCTGTGTGTGTGGGTGTTGCTCTCTCCTGTCACTCTGTGTGTGGGTGTTGCTCTCTCCTGTCACTCTGTGTTTTGGTGTTGCTCACTCCTGCCACTCTGTGTGTGTGAGTGTTGCTCTCTCCTGTCACTCTGTCTGTGTGTGTGTTGCTCTCTCCTGTCACTCTGTGTGTGGGTGTTGCTCTCTCCTGTCACTCTGTGTGTGTTTGGGTGATTCTCTCTCCTATCACTCTGTGTGTGTCGGTGTTGCTCTCTCCTGTCACTCTGTGTGTGAGTGTTGCTCTCTCCTGTCACTCTGTGTGTGGGTGTTGCTCTCTCCTGGCACACTGTGTGTGGGTGTTGCTCTCTCCTGTCACTCTGTGTGTGTGTGGGTGTTGCTCTCTCCTGTCACTCTGTGCGTGTGTGGGTGTTGCTCTCTCCTGTTACTCTGTGTGTTTGTGTGTGTTGCTCTCTCCTGTCACTCTGTGTGTGTGTGTTCCTCTCTCCTGTCACACTGTGTGTGTGGGTGTTGCTCTCTGTTGTCACTCTGTGTGTGGCTGTTGCTCACTCCTGTCACTCTGTGTGTGGGTGTTGCTCTCTCGTGTCACTCTGTGTGTGTGTGGGTGATGCTCTCTCCTGTCACTCTGTGTGTGTGTGGGTGTTGCTCTCTCCTGTCACTCTGTGTGTGTGTGTGTGCGTGTTGCTCTCTGCTGTCACTCTGTGTTTGGGTGTTGCTCACTCCTGTCACTCTGTATGTGTGGGTGTGTGTTGTTCTCTCCTGTCACTCTGTTTGTGTGTGGGTGTAGCTCTCTCCTGTCACTGTGTGTGTTTTTGGTTATGCCTCTTTCAGTCACTCTGTGTGTGTGGGTGTTGTTCTCTCCTGTCACTCTGTGTTTGTGGGTGTTGCTCTCTCCTGACACTGTGTGTGTGGGTGTTGCTCTCTCCTGTCACTCTGTGTGTGTGGCTGTTGCACTCTACTGTCAGTCTGTGTGTGGGTGTTGCTCTCTCCTGTCACTCTGTGTGTGTGTGCGTGTTGCACTCTCCTGTCACTCTGTGTATGGCTGTTGCTCACTCCTGTCACTCTGTTTGTCGGTTTTGCTCTCTCCTGTCACTCTGTGTGTGTGTGGGTGTAGCTCTCTTCTGTCACTCTTTGTGTGTGTTTTGCTCTCTCCTGTCACTCTGTGTGTGTGTGTGTTGCTCTCTCCTGTCACTCTGTGTGTGGGTGTTGCTCTCTCCTGTCACTGTGTGTGTGGGTGTTGCTCTCTCCTGTCACTCTGTGTGTGTGTGTGGGTGTTAATCTCTCCTGTCACTCTGTGTGTGGGTGTTGCTCTCTCCTGTCACTCTGTGTGTCGGTGTTGCTCTCTCCTGTCACTCTGTCTGTGAGTGGGTGTTGCTCTCTCCTGTCACTCTGTGTGTGTGTGGCTGTTGCTCTCTCCTGTCACTCTGTGTGGGTGTGGGTGTTGCTCACTCCTGTCACTCTGTGTGTGTGAGTGTTGCTCTCTTCTGTCACTCTGTGTGTGTGGGTGTTGCGCCCTCCTGTCACTCTGTGTGTGTGGGTGTTGCTCTCTCCTGTCACTCTGTGTGTGAGTTTTATTCTCTCCTGTCACTCTGTATGTGTGGGTGTTGCTCTCTCCTGTCACTCTGTGTGTGTGGGTTTTGCTACCTCCTGTCACTCTGTGTGTGTGGGTGTTGCTCTCTACTGTCACTGTGTGTGTGGGTCTTGCTCTCTCCTGTCACTCTGTGTGTGTGGGTGTTGCTCTCTCCTGTCACTCTGTGTGTGTGGGTGTTGCTCCCTCCTGTCACTCTGTGTGTGTGGGTGTTGCTCTCTCCTGTCACTCTATGTGTGGGTGTTGCTCTCTCCTGTCACTAGATGTGTGTGGGTGTTGTTCTCTCATATCACTCTGTGTGTGTGGGTGTTGCTCTCTCCTGTCACTCTGTGAGTGTTGCTCTCTCCTGTCACTCTGTTTTTGGGTGTTGCTCTCTACTGTCACTCTGTGTGTGGGTGTTGCTCTCTCCTGTCACTCTGTGTGTGTGTTGGTGTTGCTCTCTCCTATCACTCTGTGTGTGTGGGTGTTGCTCTCTCCTGTCACTCTGTGAGTTTGCTCTCTCCTGTCACTCTGTGTGTGTGGGTGTTTGCTCCCTCCTGTCACTCTGTTTGTGAGTGTTGCTCTCTCCTGTCACTCTGTGTGTGTGGGTATTGTTCTCTCCTGTCACTCTGTGTGTTTGGGTGTTGCTCTCTCCTGTCACTCTGTGAGTGTGCGTGTTGCTCTCTCCTGTCACTCTCTGTGTGTGCGTGTTGCTCTCTCCTGTCGCTGTGTGTGTGTTGGTTTTGCCCTCTCCTGTCACTCTGTGTGTTTGGGTGTTGATCTGTCTGTCACTATGTGTGAGAGTGTTGATCTCTCCTGTTACTCCGTGTGTGGGTGTTTCTCTCTCCTGTCACTCTGTGTGTATGCGGGTGTTGCTCTCTCCTGTCACTGTATGTGTGTGGGTGTTGCTCTCTCCTGTGAATCTGTTTGTGGATGATGCTCTCGTCTGTCAATCTGTGTATGTCGGTGTTGCTCTCTCCTGTCACTGTGTGTGTGGGTGTTGCTCCCTCCTGTCACTCTGTTTGTGGGTGTTGATATCCTGTCACTCTCTGTGTGTGGGTGTTGCTCTCTCCTGTCACTCTGTGTGTGTGGGTGTTGCTCTCTCCTGTCACTCTGTGTGTGGGTGTTGCTCTCTCCTGTCACTCTGTGTTTTGGTGTTGCTCACTCCTGCCACTCTGTGTGTGTGAGTGTTGCTCTCTCCTGTCACTCTGTCTGTGTGTGTGTTGCTCTCTCCTGTCACTCTGTGTGTGGGTGTTGCTCTCTCCTGTCACTCTGTGTGTGTTTGGGTGATTCTCTCTCCTATCACTCTGTGTGTGTCGGTGTTGCTCTCTCCTGTCACTCTGTGTGTGAGTGTTGCTCTCTCCTGTCACTCTGTGTGTGGGTGTTGCTCTCTCCTGGCACACTGTGTGTGGGTGTTGCTCTCTCCTGTCACTCTGTGTGTGTGTGGGTGTTGCTCTCTCCTGTCACTCTGTGCGTGTGTGGGTGTTGCTCTCTCCTGTTACTCTGTGTGTTTGTGTGTGTTGCTCTCTCCTGTCACTCTGTGTGTGTGTGTTCCTCTCTCCTGTCACACTGTGTGTGTGGGTGTTGCTCTCTGTTGTCACTCTGTGTGTGGCTGTTGCTCACTCCTGTCACTCTGTGTGTGGGTGTTGCTCTCTCGTGTCACTCTGTGTGTGTGTGGGTGATGCTCTCTCCTGTCACTCTGTGTGTGTGTGGGTGTTGCTCTCTCCTGTCACTCTGTGTGTGTGTGTGTGCGTGTTGCTCTCTGCTGTCACTCTGTGTTTGGGTGTTGCTCACTCCTGTCACTCTGTATGTGTGGGTGTGTGTTGTTCTCTCCTGTCACTCTGTTTGTGTGTGGGTGTAGCTCTCTCCTGTCACTGTGTGTGTTTTTGGTTATGCCTCTTTCAGTCACTCTGTGTGTGTGGGTGTTGTTCTCTCCTGTCACTCTGTGTTTGTGGGTGTTGCTCTCTCCTGACACTGTGTGTGTGGGTGTTGCTCTCTCCTGTCACTCTGTGTGTGTGGCTGTTGCACTCTACTGTCAGTCTGTGTGTGGGTGTTGCTCTCTCCTGTCACTCTGTGTGTGTGTGCGTGTTGCACTCTCCTGTCACTCTGTGTATGGCTGTTGCTCACTCCTGTCACTCTGTTTGTCGGTTTTGCTCTCTCCTGTCACTCTGTGTGTGTGTGGGTGTAGCTCTCTTCTGTCACTCTTTGTGTGTGTTTTGCTCTCTCCTGTCACTCTGTGTGTGTGTGTGTTGCTCTCTCCTGTCACTCTGTGTGTGGGTGTTGCTCTCTCCTGTCACTGTGTGTGTGGGTGTTGCTCTCTCCTGTCACTCTGTGTGTGTGTGTGGGTGTTAATCTCTCCTGTCACTCTGTGTGTGGGTGTTGCTCTCTCCTGTCACTCTGTGTGTCGGTGTTGCTCTCTCCTGTCACTCTGTCTGTGAGTGGGTGTTGCTCTCTCCTGTCACTCTGTGTGTGTGTGGCTGTTGCTCTCTCCTGTCACTCTGTGTGGGTGTGGGTGTTGCTCACTCCTGTCACTCTGTGTGTGTGAGTGTTGCTCTCTTCTGTCACTCTGTGTGTGTGGGTGTTGCGCCCTCCTGTCACTCTGTGTGTGTGGGTGTTGCTCTCTCCTGTCACTCTGTGTGTGAGTTTTATTCTCTCCTGTCACTCTGTATGTGTGGGTGTTGCTCTCTCCTGTCACTCTGTGTGTGTGGGTTTTGCTACCTCCTGTCACTCTGTGTGTGTGGGTGTTGCTCTCTACTGTCACTGTGTGTGTGGGTCTTGCTCTCTCCTGTCACTCTGTGTGTGTGGGTGTTGCTCTCTCCTGTCACTCTGTGTGTGTGGGTGTTGCTCCCTCCTGTCACTCTGTGTGTGTGGGTGTTGCTCTCTCCTGTCACTCTATGTGTGGGTGTTGCTCTCTCCTGTCACTAGATGTGTGTGGGTGTTGTTCTCTCATATCACTCTGTGTGTGTGGGTGTTGCTCTCTCCTGTCACTCTGTGAGTGTTGCTCTCTCCTGTCACTCTGTTTTTGGGTGTTGCTCTCTACTGTCACTCTGTGTGTGGGTGTTGCTCTCTCCTGTCACTCTGTGTGTGTGTTGGTGTTGCTCTCTCCTATCACTCTGTGTGTGTGGGTGTTGCTCTCTCCTGTCACTCTGTGAGTTTGCTCTCTCCTGTCACTCTGTGTGTGTGGGTGTTTGCTCCCTCCTGTCACTCTGTTTGTGAGTGTTGCTCTCTCCTGTCACTCTGTGTGTGTGGGTATTGTTCTCTCCTGTCACTCTGTGTGTTTGGGTGTTGCTCTCTCCTGTCACTCTGTGAGTGTGCGTGTTGCTCTCTCCTGTCACTCTCTGTGTGTGCGTGTTGCTCTCTCCTGTCGCTGTGTGTGTGTTGGTTTTGCCCTCTCCTGTCACTCTGTGTGTTTGGGTGTTGATCTGTCTGTCACTATGTGTGAGAGTGTTGATCTCTCCTGTTACTCCGTGTGTGGGTGTTTCTCTCTCCTGTCACTCTGTGTGTATGCGGGTGTTGCTCTCTCCTGTCACTGTATGTGTGTGGGTGTTGCTCTCTCCTGTGAATCTGTTTGTGGATGATGCTCTCGTCTGTCAATCTGTGTATGTCGGTGTTGCTCTCTCCTGTCACTGTGTGTGTGGGTGTTGCTCCCTCCTGTCACTCTGTTTGTGGGTGTTGATATCCTGTCACTCTCTGTGTGTGGGTGTTGCTCTCTCCTGTCACTCTGTGTGTGTGGGTGTTGCTCTCTCCTGTCACTCTGTGTGTGGGTGTTGCTCTCTCCTGTCACTCTGTGTTTTGGTGTTGCTCACTCCTGCCACTCTGTGTGTGTGAGTGTTGCTCTCTCCTGTCACTCTGTCTGTGTGTGTGTTGCTCTCTCCTGTCACTCTGTGTGGGGGTGTTGCTCTCTCCTGTCACTCTGTGTGTGTTTGGGTGATTCTCTCTCCTATCACTCTGTGTGTGTCGGTGTTGCTCTCTCCTGTCACTCTGTGTGTGAGTGTTGCTCTCTCCTGTCACTCTGTGTGTGGGTGTTGCTCTCTCCTGGCACACTGTGTGTGGGTGTTGCTCTCTCCTGTCACTCTGTGTGTGTGTGGGTGTTGCTCTCTCCTGTCACTCTGTGCGTGTGTGGGTGTTGCTCTCTCCTGTTACTCTGTGTGTTTGTGTGTGTTGCTCTCTCCTGTCACTCTGTGTGTGTGTGTTCCTCTCTCCTGTCACACTGTGTGTGTGGGTGTTGCTCTCTGTTGTCACTCTGTGTGTGGCTGTTGCTCACTCCTGTCACTCTGTGTGTGGGTGTTGCTCTCTCGTGTCACTCTGTGTGTGTGTGGGTGATGCTCTCTCCTGTCACTCTGTGTGTGTGTGGGTGTTGCTCTCTCCTGTCACTCTGTGTGTGTGTGTGTGCGTGTTGCTCTCTGCTGTCACTCTGTGTTTGGGTGTTGCTCACTCCTGTCACTCTGTATGTGTGGGTGTGTGTTGTTCTCTCCTGTCACTCTGTTTGTGTGTGGGTGTAGCTCTCTCCTGTCACTGTGTGTGTTTTTGGTTATGCCTCTTTCAGTCACTCTGTGTGTGTGGGTGTTGCTCTCTCCTGTCACTCTGTGTTTGTGGGTGTTGCTCTCTCCTGACACTGTGTGTGTGGGTGTTGCTCTCTCCTGTCACTCCATGAGTGTGTGGGTGTTGCTCTCTCCTGTCACTCTGTGTGTGTGTGGCTGTTGCTCTCTCCTGTTATTCTGTGTGTTTGTGTGTGTGTTCCTCTCTCCTGTCGCACTTTGTGTGAGGGTGTTGCTCTCTCCTGTCACTCTGTGTGTGTGTGGGTGTAGCTCTCTCCTGTCACTCTGTGTGTGTGTGTTAGTGTTGCTCTCTCCTGTCACTCTGTGTGTGTGTGCGTTGTCTAACCTGTCACTCTGTGTGTGTGGGTGTTGCTCACTCCTTTCACTCTATGTGTGTGTGTGTGTGTTCCTCTCTCCTGTCTCTTTGTGTGTGTGTGTGTGTTCCTCTCTCCTGTAACTCTGTATGTGTGGGTGTGTGTTGTTCTCTACTGTCACTCTGTGTGTGTGTGGGTGTTGCTCTCTCCTGTCTCTTTGTGTGTGTGTGTGTTCCTCTCTCCTGTAACTCTGTATGTGTGGGTGTGTTTTTCTCTCCTGTCACTCTGTGTGTGTGTGGGTGTAGCTCTCTCCTGTCACTGTGTGTGTGGGGTGTTCCTCTCTCCTGTCACTCTGTATGTATGTTTGGGTGTTGCTCTCTCCTGTCACTCTGTGTGTGTGTGGGTGTAGCTCTCTCCTGTCACTGTGTGTGTGTGGGTGTGCCTCTCTCCTGTCACTCTGTGTGTGTGGGTGTCGGTCTCTCCTGTCACTCTGTGTGTGTGTGGGTGTAGCTCGCTCCTGACACTGTGTGTGTGGGTGTTGCTCTCTCCTGTCACTCTGTGTGTGTGGCTGTTGCTCTCTCATGTCAGTCTGTGTCTGGGTGTTGCTCTCTCCTGTCACTCTGTGTGTGTGGGTGTAGCTCTCTCCTGACACTGTTTGTGTGGGTGTTGCACTCTCCTATCACTCTGTGTGTGGCTGTTGCTCACTCCTGTCTCTCTGTTTGTGGGTTTTGCTCTCTCCTGTCACTCTGTATGTGTGTGGGTGTGGCTCTCTCCTGTCACTCTTTGTGTGGGTGTTGCTCTCCCCTGTCACTCTGTGTGTGTGGGTGTTGCTCTCTCCTGTCACTCTGTGTGTGTGTGTGTTGCTCTCTCCTGTCACTCTGTGTGTGGGTTTTGCTCTCTCCTGTCATTCTGTGTGTGGGTGTTGCTCTCTCCTGTCACTCGGTGCGTGTGTGTGGGTTTTGAACTCTCCTGTCACTCTGTGTGTAGGTGTTGCTCTCTCCTGTCACTCTGTGTGTGGGTGTTGCTCTCTCCTGTCACTCTGTGTGTATGTGGGTTCCTCTCTCCTGTCACACTTTGTGTGTGGGTGTTGCTCTCTGCTGTCACTCTGTGTGTGGATGTTGCTCACTCCTGTCTCTCTGTGTGTGGTTGTTGCTCTCTGCTGTCACTCTGTGTGTGTGTTGGTGTAGCTCTCTCCTGTCACTCTGTGTGTGTGTGGGTGTTGCTCTCTCCTGTCACTCTATGTGTGTGTGTGCGTTGCTCTAACCTGTCACTCTGTGTGTGTGGGTGTGGCTCACTCCTGTCACTCTTTGTGTGTGGGTGTGTTGTTCTCTCCTGTCACTCTGTGTGTGTGTGGGTGTTGCTCTCTCCTGGCTCTTTGAGTGTGTGTGTGTGTTTTGCTCTCTCCTGTCACTCTGTGTGTGTGTGTGGGTTTTGCTCTCTCCTGTCACTCTATCTGTGTGGGTGTTGCTCTCTCCTGTCCCTCTGTGTGTGTGTGGGTGTAGCTCTCTCCTGTCACTGTGTGTGTGTGGGTGTTGCTCTCTCCTGTGACTCTGTGTGTGAGGGTGTTCCTCTCTCCTCTCACACTGTGTGTGTGGGTGTTGCTCTCTCCTGTCACTCTGTGTGTGTGTCGGTGATGCTCTCTCCTGTCAATCTGTGTGGCTGTTGCTCACTCCTGTCACTCTGTGTGTGGGTGTTGCTCTCTCCTGTCACTCTGTGTGTGTGTGGGTCTAGCTCTCTCCTGTCACTCTGTGTTTTGGTGTTGCTCACTCCTGTCACTCTGTGTGTGTGTGGGTGTAGCTCTCTCTTGTCACTCTGTGTGTGGGTGTTGCTCTCTCTCCTGTCACTCTGTGTGTGGGTGTTGCTCTCTCCTGTCACTGTGTGTGTGGGTGTTGCTCCCACCTGTCTCTCTCTGTATGTGGGTGTTGCTCTCTCCTGTCACTCTTTGTGTGTGGGTGTTGCTTTCTCCTGTCACTCCATGAGTGTGTGGGTGTTGCGCTCTCCTGTCACTCTGTGTGTGTGGGTGTTGCTCTCACCTGTCTGTGTGTGTGGGAGTTGCGCTCTCCTGTCACTCTGTGTCTGTGGGTGTTGCTCTCTCCTGTTACTCTGTGTGTGTTAGTGTTGCTCTCTCCTGTCACTCTGTGTGTGTGGGTGTTGCTCTCTCCTGTCACTCTGTATGTGGGTGTTGCTCTCTCCTGTCACTCTGTGTGTGTCAGTGTTGCTCTCTCCTGTCACTCTGTGTGTGTGGGTGTTGCACTCTTCTGTCACTCTGTGTGTGTGTGTGTTGCTCTCTCCTGTCACTCTGTGTGTGGGTGTTGCTCTCTCCTGCCACTCTGTGTGTGGGTGTTGCTCTCTCCAGTCACTGTGTGTGTGGGTGTTGCTCCCACCTGTCACTCTCTGTATGTGGGTGTTGCTCTCTCCTGTCACTCTGTCTCTGTGGGTGTTGCTCTCTCCTGTCACTCTGTGTGTGTTAGTGTTGCTCTCTCCTGTCACTCTGTGTGTGTGGGTGTTGCTCTCTCCTGTCACTCTGTATGTGGGTGTTGCTCTCTCCTGTCACTCTGTGTGTGTCAGTGTTGCTCTCTCCTGTCACTCTGTGTGTGTGGGTGTTGCACTCTTCTGTCACTCTGTGTGTGTGTGTGTTGCTCTCTCCTGTCACTCTGTGTGTGGGTGTTGCTCTCTCCTGCCACTCTGTGTGTGGGTGTTGCTCTCTCCAGTCACTGTGTGTGTGGGTGTTGCTCCCACCTGTCACTCTCTGTATGTGGGTGTTGCTCTCTCCTGTCACTCTGTCTCTGTGGGTGTTGCTCTCTCCTGTCACTCTGTGTGTGTGGGTGTTGCTCTCTCCTGTCACTCTTTTTGTGTGGGTGTTGCTCTCTCCTGTCACTCTGTGATTGTGTGGGTGTTGCGCTCTCCTGTCACTCTGTGTGTGTGGGTGTTGCTCTCTCCTGTCACTCTGTGTGTGTGAGTGTTGCTCTCTCCTGTCACTGTGTGTGTGTGGGTGTTGCTCTCTCCTGTCACTCTGTGTGTGGGTGTTGCTCTCTCCTGTCACTCTGTATGTGGGTGTTTCACTCTCCTGTCACTCTGTGTGTGTCAGTGTTGCTCTCTCCTGTCACTCTGTGTGTGGGTGTTGCACTCTCCTGTCACTCTGTGTGTGAGTGTTTTTCTCACCTGTCACTCTCTGTGTGGCTGTTGCTCACTCCTGTCACTCTGTGTGTGGGTGTTGCTCTCTCCTGTCACTCTGTGTGTGTGTGGGTGTAGCTCTCTCCTGTCACTCTGTGTGTGTGTGGGTGTTGCTCTCTCTCCTGTCACTCTGTGTGTGAGTGTTGCTCTCTCCAGTCACTGTGTGTGTGTTCGTGTTGCTCTCTCCTATCACTCTGGTGTGGGTGTTGCTCTCTCCTGTCACTCTCTGTATGTGGGTGTTGCTCTCTCCTGTCACTCTTTGTATGTGGGTGTTGCTCTCTCCTGTCACTCTGTGTGTGTGGGTGTTGCTCTCTCCTGTCACTCTGTTTGTGTGGGTTTTGCTCTCTACTGTCACTCTTTGTGTGTGTGAGTGTTGCTCTCTCCTGTCACTCTGTGTGTGTGGGTGTTGCTCTCTCCTGTCACTCTGTGTGTGAGTGTTGCTCTCTCCTGTCACTCTTTATGTGGGTGTTGCTCCCTCCTGTCAGTCTGTGTGTGGGTGTTGCTCTCTCCTGTCAGTGTGTGTGTGGGTGATGCTCTCTCCTGTCTCTCTCTGTGTGGGAGATGCTCTCTCCTGTCACTCTGTGTGTGTGGGTGTTGCTCTCTCCTGTCACTCTGTGTGTAAGTGTTGCTCCCTCCTGTCACTCTTTGTGTGTGTGTTGCTCTCTCCTGTCACTCTGTGTGTGAGTGTTGCTCTCTACTGTCACTCTGTGTTTGTGGGTGTTGATCTCTCCTGTCACTCTGTGTGTATAGGTGTTGCTCTCTCCTTCACTCTGTGTGTGTTGGTGTTGTTCTCTCCTGTCACTTTGTATGTGTGGGTGTTGCTCTCTCCTATCACTCTGTGTGTGTGTGTGTGTGTTGCTCTCTCCTATCACTCTGTGTGTGTGGGTGTTGCTCTCTCCTGTCACTCTGTGTGTGAGCTTTGCTCTCTCCTGTCACTCTGTGTGTGGGTGTTGCTCTCCTATGTCACTCTGTGGGTGTGTGGGTGTTGCGCTCACCTATCACTCTGTGTGTGTGGGTGTTGCTCTCTCCTGTCACTCTGTGTGTTGGTGTTGCTCTCTCCTGTCACTCTGTGTGTGTGGCTATTGCTCTCTCCTGTCAATCTGTGTGTGGGTGTTGCTTTCTCCTGTCACACTCTTTGTGTGGCTGTTGCTCACTCCTGTCTCTCTGTTTGTGGGTTTTGCTCTCTCCTGTCACTCTGTATGTGTCTGGGTGTGTCTCTCTCCTGTCACTCTTTGTGTGGGTGTTGCTCTCCCCTGTCACTCTGTGTGTGTGATTGTTGCTCTCTCCTGTCACTCTGTGTGTGTATGTGTTGCTCTCTCCTGTCACTCTGTGTGTGGGTTTTGCTCTCTCCGGTCATTCTGTGTGTGGGTGTTGCTCTCTCCTGTCACTCTGTGCGTGTGTGTGGGTTTTGAACTCTCCTGTCACTCTGTGTGTAGGTGTTGCTCTCTCCTGTCACTCTGTGTGTGGGTGTTGCTCTCTGCTGTCACTCTGTGTGTGGCTGTTGCTCACTCCTGTCTCTCTGTGTGTGGTTGTTGCTCTCTGCTGTCACTCTGTGTGTGTGTGTTGGTGTAGCTCTCTCCTGTCACTCTGTGTGTGTGTGGGTGTTGCTCTCTCCTGTCACTCTATGTGTGTGTGGGTGTTGCTCACTCCTTTCACTCTATGTGTGTGTGTGTGTGTGTTCCTCTCTCCTGTCTCTTTGTGTGTGTGTGTGTGTTCCTCTCTCCTGTAACTCTGTATGTGTGGTTGATTGTTGTTCTCTACTGTCACTCTGTGTGTGTGTGGGTGTTGCTCTCTCCTGTCTCTTTGTGTGTGTGTGTGTTCCTCTCTCCTGTAACTCTGTATGTGTGGGTGTGTTGTTCTCTCCTGTCACTCTGTGTGTGTGTGGGTGTAGCTCTCTCCTGTCACTGTGTGTGTGTGGGTGTGCCTCTCTCCTGTCACTCCGTATGTGTGTTTGGGTGTTGCTCTCTCCTGTCACTCTGTGTGTGTGTGGGTGTAGCTCTCTCCTGTCACTGTGTGTGTGTGGGTGTGCCTCTCTCCTGTCACTCTGTGTGTGTGGGTGTTGGTCTCTCCTGTCACTCTGTGTGTGTGTGGGTGTAGCTCTCTCCTGACACTGTTTGTGTGGGTGTTGCACTCTCCTATCACTCTGTGTGTGGCTGTTGCTCACTCCTGTCTCTCTGTTTGTGGGTTTTGCTCTCTCCTGTCACTCTGTATGTGTGTGGGTGTGGCTCTCTCCTGTCACTCTTTGTGTGGGTGTTGCTCTCCCCTGTCACTCTGTGTGTGTGGGTGTTGCTCTCTCCTGTCACTCTGTGTGTGTGTGTGTTGCTCTCTCCTGTCACTCTTTGTGTGGGTGTTGCTCTCCCCTGTCACTCTGTGTGTGTGGGTGTTGCTCTCTCCTGTCACTCTGTGTGTGTGTGTGTTGCTCTCTCCTGTCACTCTGTGTGTGGGTTTTGCTCTCTCCTGTCATTCTGTGTGTGGCTGTTGCTCTCTCCTGTCACTCTGTGCGTGTGTGTGGGTGTTGAACTCTCCTGTCACTCTGTGTGTAGGTGTTGCTCTCTCCTGTCACTCTGTGTGTGGGTGTTGCTCTCTCCTGTCACTCTGTGTGTATGTTGGGTCCTCTCTCCTGTCACACTTTGTGTGTGGGTGTTGCTCTCTCCTGTCACTCTGTGTGTGGCTGTTGCTCACTCCTGTCTCTCTGTGTGTGGGTGTTGCTCTCTGCTGTCACTCTGTGTGTGCGTTGGTGTAGCTCTCTCCTGTCACTCTGTGTGTGTGTGGGTGTTGCTCTCTCCTGTCACTCTATGTGTGTGTGTGCGTTGCTCTAACCTGTCACTCTGTGTGTGTGGGTGTGGCTCACTCCTGTCATTCTGTGTGTGTGGGTGTGTTGTTCTCTCCTGTCACTCTGTGTGTGTGTGGGTGTTGCTCTCTCCTGTCACTTTGTGTGTGTGTGTGTGTGTTTTGCTCTCTCCTGTCACTCTGTGTGTGTGTGGGTTTTGCTCTCTCCTGTCACTCTATGTGTGTGGGTGTTGTTCTCTCCTGTCCCTCTGTGTGTGTGTGGGTGTAGCTCTCTCCTGTCACTGTGTGTGTGTGGGTGTTGCTCTCTCCTGTCACTCTGTGTGTGTGTGGGTCTAGCTCTCTCCTGTCAATCTGTGTGTTGGTGTTGCGCACTCCTGTCACTCTGTGTGTGTGTGGGTGTAGCTCTCTCTTGTCACTCTGTGTGTGGGTGTTGCTCTCTCCTGTCACTATGTGTGTGGGTGTTGCTCCCACCTGTCTCTCTCTGTATGTGGGTGTTGCTCTCTCCTGTCATTCTTTGTGTGTGGGTGTTGCTCTCTCCTGTCACTCCATGAGTGTGTGGGTGTTGCTCTCTCCTGTCACTCTGTGTGTGTGTGGCTGTTGCTCTCTCCTGTTATTCTGTGTGTTTGTGTGTGTGTTCCTCTCTCCTGTCGCACTTTGTGTGAGGGTGTTGCTCTCTCCTGTCACTCTGTGTGTGTGTGGGTGTAGCTCTCTCCTGTCACTCTGTGTGTGTGTGTGCGTTGCTCTAACCTGTCACTCTGTGTGTGTGGGTGTTGCTCACTCCTTTCACTCTATGTGTGTGTGTGTGTGTTCCTCTCTCCTGTCTCTTTGTGTGTGTGTGTGTGTTCCTCTCTCCTGTAACTCTGTATGTGTGGGTGTGTGTTGTTCTCTACTGTCACTCTGTGTGTGTGGGTGTTGCTCTCTCCTGTCTCTTTGTGTGTGTGTGTGTTCCTCTCTCCTGTAACTCTGTATGTGTGGGTGTGTTGTTCTCTCCTGTCACTCTGTGTGTGTGTGGGTGTAGCTCTCTCCTGTCACTGTGTGTGTGGGGTGTGCCTCTCTCCTGTCACTCTGTATGTATGTTTGGGTGTTGCTCTCTCCTGTCACTCTGTGTGTGTGTGGGTGTAGCTCTCTCCTGTCACTGTGTGTGTGTGGGTGTGCCTCTCTCCTGTCACTCTGTGTGTGTGGGTGTTGGTCTCTCCTGTCACTCTGTGTGTGTGTGGGTGTAGCTCGCTCCTGACACTGTGTGTGTGGGTGTTGCTCTCTCCTGTCACTCTGTGTGTGTGGCTGTTGCTCTCTCATGTCAGTCTGTGTGTGGGTGTTGCTCACTCCTGTCACTCTGTGTGTGGGTGTTGCTCTCTCCTGTCACTAGGTGTGTGTGGGTGTTGCTCTCACCTGTCACTCTTTGTGTGGGCGTTGCTCCCTCCTGTCACTCTGTGTGTGTGGGAGTTGTTCTCTCCTGTCACTCTGTGTGTATGTGTGTTGCTCCCTCCTGTCTCTGTGTGTGTGTCGGTGTTCCTCTCTCCTGTCTCTCTGTGTGTGGGTGATGATCTCTCCTGTCACTCTGTGTGTGTTGGTGTTGCTCTCTCCTGTCACTGTGTGTGTGTGGGTGTTGCTCCCTCCTGTCACTCTTTGTGTGGGTGTTGCTCTCTCCTGTCACTAGGTGTGTGTGGGTGTTGCTCTCTCCTGTAACTCTTTGTGTGGGTGCTGCTCCGTCCTGTCACTCTGTGTGTGGGTGTTGCTTTCTCCTGTCACTCTGTGTGTGTGTGAGTGTTGCTCTCTCCTGTCACTAGGTGTGTGTGGGTGTTGCTCTCTCCTGTCACTCTGTGTGTGTGAGTGTTGCTCTCTCCTGTCACTTTGTGCGTGGGTGTTGCTCTCTCCTGCCTCTCTGTGTGTGTGTGGGTGTTGATCTCTCCTGTCACTCTGTGTGTGGGCGTTCCTCTCTCCTGTCACTCTGTGTGTGGGTGTTGCTCTCTCCTGTCACTCTTTGTGTGGTTGTTGCTCCCTCCTGTCACTCTGTGAGTGGGTGTTGCTCTCTCCTGTTACTCTGTGTGTGTGGGTGTTGCTCTCTCCTGTCACTCTGTGTGTGTGGGTGTTGCTCTCTCTGTCACTCTTTGTGTGTGGGTTTTGCTCTCTCCTGTCACTCTGTGTGTGTGGGTGTTGCTCTCTCCTGTCACTCTGTGTGTGTGGGTGTTGCTCTCTCTTGTCACTCTGTATGTGTGTGGGTGTTGCTCTCTCCTGTCACTCTGTGTGTGTGGGTGTTGCTCTCTCCTGTCACTGTGTGTGTGTGGGAGTTGCTCTCTTCTGACACTCTGTGTGTGTGTGTGTGTTGCTCCCTCCAGTCACTGTGTGTGTGTGGGTGTTGCTTTCTCCTGTCACTCTGTGTGTGGGTGATGCTCTCTCCTGTCACTCTGTGTGTGTGGGTGTTGCTCTCTTTTGTCACTGTGTGTGTGTGTGTGTGTGTGTGTTGCTCCCTCCTGTCATTCTTTGTGTGGGTGTTGCTCCCTCCTGTCACTCTGTGTGTGGGTGTTGCTCTCTCCTGTCACTAGGTTTGTGTGGGTGTTGCTCTCTCCTGTCACTCATTGTGTGGGTGTTGCTCCCTCCTGACACTCTGTGTGTGGGTGTTGCTCTCTCCTGTCACTCTGTGTGTGTGTGAGTGTTGCTCTCTCATGTCACTAGGTGTGTGTGGGTGTTGCTCTCTCCTGTCACTCTGTGTGTGTGAGTGTTGCTCTCTCCTGTCACTCTGTGTGTGGGTGTTGCTCTCTCCTGTCTCTGTGTGTGTGTGTGTGTGGGTGTTGATCTCTCCTGTCGCTCTGTGTGTTGGTGTTGCTCTCTCCTGTCACTCTGTATGTGGGTGTTGCTCTCTCCAGTCATTCGTTGTGTGGTTGTTGCTCCCTCCTGTCACTCTGTGTTTGGGTGATGCTCTCTCCTGTTACTCTGTGTGTGTGAGTGTTGCTCTTTCCTGTCATTCTGTATGTGGGTGTTGCTCTCTCCAGTCACTCTGTGTGTGGTTGTTGCTCCCTCCGGTCACTCTGTGTGTTTGGGTGTTGCTCTCTCCTGTCACTCTGTGTGCGTGTGTGTTGCTCCCTCCTGTCACTCTGTGTGTGTGTTGCTCTCTCCTGTCACTCTGTATGTGGGTGTTGCTCTCTCCTGTGACTCATTGTGTGGTTGTTGCTCCCTCCTGTCACTCTGTGTGTTTGGGTGTTGCTCTCTCCTGTCACTCTGTGTGCGTGTGTGTTGCTCCCTCCTGTCACTCTGTGTGTGTGTTGCGCTCTCCTGTTACTCTGTGTGTGTGGGTGTTGCTCTCTCCTGTCTCTCTGTGTGTGCGGGTGTTGCTCCCTCCTATCACTCTGTGTGTTTGGGTGTTGCTCTCTCCTGTCACACTGTGTGCATGTGTGTTGCTCCCTCCTGTCACTCTGTGTGTGGGTGTCGCACTCTCCTGTTACTCTGTGTGTGTGTGTGTTGCTCGCTCCTGTCACTCTGTGTGTGTGGGTGTTGCTCCCTCCTGTCACTCTGTGTGTGTGGGTGTTGCTCTTTCCTGCCACAATGCGTGTGTGAGTGTTGCTCCCTCTTGTTACTCTGTGTGTGTGAGTGTTGCTCTCTCCTGTCAGTCTGTGTGTGGGTGTTGCTCTCTCCTGTCACTCTGTGTGTGTGGATGTTGCTCTCTCCTGTCACTCTGTGTGTGGGTGTTGCACTCTCCTGTCACTCTGTGTGTGTGTGGGTGCTGCTCTCTCCTATCACTCTGTGTGTGTGGGTGTTGCTCTCTCCTGTCAATCTGTGTGTGAGTGTTTCTCTCACCTGTCACTCTGTGTGTGGGTGTTGCTCTCTCCTGTCACTCTGTGTGTGGGTGTTGCTCTCTCCTGTCACTCTGTGTGTGTGGGTGTTGTTCTCTCCTGTCACTCTGTGTGTGTCGGAGTTGCTCTCTCCTGTCACTCTGTGTGTGTGTGTCTGTTGCTCCCTCCTGTCACTGTGTGTGTGTCGGTGTTGCTCTCTTCTGTCACCCTGTGTGTTGTTGATGCTCTCTCGTGTCACTCTGTGTGTGTGTGTTGCTCTCTCCTGTCACTGTGTGTGTGTGGGTGTTGCTCCCTCCTGTCACTCATTGTGTGGGTGTTGTTCCCTCCTGTCACTCTGTGTTTGGGTGTTGCTCTCTCCTGTCACTAGGTGTGTGTGGGTGTTGCTCTCTCCTGTCACTCTTTGTGTGTGTGTTGCTCCCTCCTGTCACTCTGTGTGTGGGTGTTGCTCTCTCCTGTCACTCTGTGCATGTGTGAGTGTTGCTCTCTCCTGTCACTAGGTGTGTGTGGGTGTTGCTCTCTCTTGTCACTCTGTGTTTGTGAGTGTTGCTCTCTCCTGTCACTCTGTGTGTGGGTGTAGTTCCCTCCTGTCTCTGTGTGTGTGTGTGGGTGTTGATCTCTCCTGTCACACTGTGTGTGGGTGTTGCTCTCTCCTGTCACTCTGTGTGTGGGTGTTGCTCTCTCCTGTCACTCTTTGTGTGGTTGTTGCTTTCTCCTGTCACTCTGTGTGTGGGTGTTGCTCTCTCCTGTTACTCTGTGTGTGTGGGTGTTGCTCTCTCCTGTCACTCTGTGTGTGTGGGTGTTGCTCTCTCCTTTCACTCGTTGTGTGTGGGTGTTGCTCTCTCCTGTCACTCTGTGTGTGTGGGTGTTGCTCTCTCCTGTCACTCTGTGTGTGTGGGTGTTGCTCTCTCTTGTCACTCTGTATGTGTGTGGGTGTTGCTCTCTCCTGTCACTGTGTATGTGGGTGTTGCTCTCTCCTGTCACTCTGTGTGTGTGTGAGTGTTGCTCTCTCCTTTCACTAGGTGTGTGTGGGTGTTGCTTTCTCCTTTCACTCTGTTTGTCTGAGTGTTGCTCTCTCCTGTCACTCTGTGTGCGTGTGTTGCTCTGTCCTGTCACTCTGTATGTGGGTGTTGCTCTCTCCTGTCACTCTTTGTGTGGTTGTTGCTCCCTCCTGTCACTCTGTGTGTGGGTGTTGCTCTCACCTGTTACTCTCTGTGTGTGGGTTTTGCTCTCTCCTGTCACTCTGTGTGTGTGTGTGTTGCTCCCTCCTGTCACTGTGTGTGTGTGGGTGTTGCTCTCTCCTGTCACTCTGTGTGTGTGTGAGTGTTGCTCTCTCCTGTCACTAGGTGTGTGTGGGTGTTGCTCTCACCTGTCACTCTGTGTGTGTGAGTGTTGCTCTCTCCTGTCACTCTGTGTGTGGGCGTTCCTCTCTCCTGTCACTCAGTGTGTGGGTGTTGCTCTCTCCTGTCACTCTTCGTGTGGTTGTTGCTCCCTCCTGTCACTCTGTATGTGGGTTTTGCTCTCTCCTGTTACTCTGTGTGTGTGGGTGTTGCTCTCTCTTGTCACTCTGTATGTGTGTGGGTGTTGCTCTCTCCTGTCACTCTGTGTGTGTGGGTGTTGCTCTCTCCTGTCACTGTGTGTCTTTGGGAGTTGCTCTCTTCTGACACTCTGTGTGTGTGTGTGTTGCTCCCTCCAGTCACTGTGTATGTGTGGGTGTTCCTCTCTCCTGTCACTCTGTGTGTGGGTGATGCTCTCTCCTGTCACTCTGTGTGTGTGGGTGTTTCTCTCTCCTGTCACTGTGTGTGTGTGTGTGTGTGTGTTGCTCCCTCCTGTCATTCTTTATGTGGGTGTTGCTCCCTCCTGTCACTGTGTGTGTGGGTGTTGCTCTCTCCTGTCACTAGGTGTGTGTGGGTGTTGTTCTCTCCTGTCACTCATTGTGTGGGTGTTGCTCCCTCCTGACACTCTGTGTGTGGGTGTTGCTCTCTCCTGTCACTCTGTGTGTGTGTGAGTGTTGCTCTCTCCTGTCACTAGGTGTGTGTGGGTGTTGCTCTCTCCTGTCACTCTGTGTGTGTGAGTGTTGCTCTCTCCTGTCACTCTGTGTGTGGGTGTTGCTTTCTCCTGTCTCTCTATGTGTGTGTGTGTGGGTGTTGATCTCTCCTGTCACTCTGTGTGTTGGTGTTGCTCTCTCCTGTCACTCTGTATGTGGGTGTTGCTCTCTCCAGTCATTCGTTGTGTGGTTGTTGCTCCCTCCTGTCACTCTGTGTTTGGGTGATGCTCTCTCCTGTTACTCTGTGGGTGTTGGTGTTGCTCTCTCCTGTCACTCTGTATGTGGGTGTTGCTCTCTCCTGTCACTCTTTGTGTGGTTGTTGCTCCCTCCTGTCACTCTGTGTGTTTGGGTGTTGCTCTCTCCTGTCACTCTGTATGTGGGTGTTGCTCTCTCCTGTCATCTTTGTGTGGTTGTTGCTCCCTCCTGTCACTCTGTGTGTTTGGGTGTTGCTCTCTCCTGTCACTCTGTGTGCGTGTGTGTTGCTCCCTCCTGTCACTCTGTGTGTGTGTTGCGCTCTCCTGTTACTCTGTGTGTGTGGGTGTTGCTCTCTCCTGTCTCTCTGTGTGTGTGGGTGTTGCTCCCTCCTGTCACTCTGTGTGTTT
This sequence comes from Cetorhinus maximus, assembly GCF_964194155.1. Classification (NCBI taxonomy): domain Eukaryota; kingdom Metazoa; phylum Chordata; class Chondrichthyes; order Lamniformes; family Cetorhinidae; genus Cetorhinus; species Cetorhinus maximus. The sequence continues at coordinate 31,094 of NW_027598546.1, forward strand.
GGGTGTTGCTCTCTCCTATCACACTGTGTGCATGTTTGTTGCTCCCTCCTGTCACTCTGTGTGTGGGTGTTGCTCTCTCCTGTTACTCTGTGTGTGTGTGTGTTGCTCGCTCCTGTCACTCTGTGTGTGTGGGTGTTGCTCCCTCCTGTCACTCTGTGTGTGTGGGTTTTGCTCTCTCCTGCCACAGTGCGTGTGTGAGTGTTGCTCCCTCCTGTCACTCTGTGTGTGTGGGTGTTGCTCTCTCCTGACACTCTGTGTGTGAGTGTTGCTCTCTCCTGTCACTCTGTGTGTGGGTGTTGCTCTCTCCTGTCACTCTGTGTTTGTGGGTGTTGCTCTCTCCTGTCACTCTGTGTGTGGGTGTTGCACTCTCCTGTCACTCTGTGTGTGTGTGGGTGTTGCTCTCTCCTATCACTCTGTGTGTGTGGGTGTTACTCTCTCCTGTCAATCTGTGTGTGAGTGTTTCTCTCACCTGTCACTCTGTGTGTGGGTGTTGCTCTCTCCTGTCACTCTGTTTGTGGGTGTTGCTCTCTCTTGTCACTCTGTGTGTGAGTGTTGCTTTCTCCTGTCACTCTGTGTCTGTGGTTGTTGCTCTCTCCTGTCACTCTGTGTGTGTGGGAGTTGCTCTCTCCTGTCACTCTGTGTGTGTGGGTGTTGCTCCCTACTGTCACTGTGTGTGTGTCGTTGTTGCTCTCTTCTGTCACTCTGTGTGTTGGTGATGCTCTCTCGTGTCACTCTGTGTGTGTGGGTGTTGCTCTCTCCTGTCACTGTGTGTGTGTGGGTGTTGCTCCCTCCTGTCACTCTTTGTGTGGGTGTTGTTCCCTCCTGTCACTCTGTGTTTGGGTGTTGCTCTCTCCTGTCACTAGGTGTGTGTGGGTGTTGCTCTCTCCTGTCACTCTTTGTGTGGGTGTTGCTCCCTCCTGTCACTCTGTGTGTGGGTGTTGCTCTCTCCTGTCACTCTGTGTATGTGTGAGTGTTGCTCTCTCCTGTCACTAGGTGTGTGTGGGTGTTGCTCTCTCTTGTCACTCTGTGTGTGTGAGTGTTGCTCTCTCCTGTCACTCTTTGTGTGGGTGTAGTTCCCTCCTGTCTCTGTGTGTCTGTGTGGGTGTTGATCTGTCCTGTCACTCTGTGTGTGGGTGTTCCTCTTTCCTGTCACTCGGTGTGTGGGTGTTGCTCTCTCCCTCACTCTTTGTGTGGTTGTAGCTCTCTCCTGTCACTCTGTGTGTGGGTGTTGCTCTCTCCTGTTACTCTGTGTGTGTGGGTGTTGCTCTCTCCTGTCTCTCTGTGTGTGGGTGATGATCTCTCCTGTCACTCTGTGTGTGCTGGTGTTGCTCTCTCCTGTCACTGTGTGTGTGTGGGTGTTGCTCCTTCCTGTCACTCTTTGTGTGGGTGTTGCTCTCTCCTGTCACTAGGTGTGTGTGGGTGTTGCTCTCTCCTGTAACTCTTTGTGTGGGTGCTGCTCCGTCCTGTCACTCTGTGTGTGGGTGTTGCTCTCTCCTGTCACTCTGTGTGTGTGTGAGTGTTGCTCTCTCCTGTCACTAGGTGTGTGTGGGTGTTGCTCTCTCCTGTCACTCTGTGTGTGTGAGTGTTGCTCTCTCCTGTCACTCTGTGCGTGGGTGTTGCTCTCTCCTGCCTCTCTGTGTGTGTGTGGTTGTTGATCTCTCCTGTCACTCTGTGTGTGGGCGTTCCTCTCTCCTGTCACTCTGTATGTGGGTGTTGCTCTCTCCTGTCACTCTTTGTGTGGTTGTTGCTCCCTCCTGTCACTCTGTGTGTGTGGGTGTTGCTCTCTCCTGTCACTCTGTGTGTGTGGGTTTTGCTCTCTCCTGTCACTCTGTGTGTGTGGGTGTTGCTCTCTCTTGTCACTCTGTATGTGTGTGGGTGTTGCTCTCTCCTGTCACTCTGTGTGTGTGGGTGTTGCTCTCTCCTGTCACTCTGTGTGTGTGGGAGTTGCTCTCTCCTGTCACTCTGTGTGTGTGTGCATGTGTTGCTCCCTACTGTCACTGTGTGTGTGTGGGTGCTGCTCTCTCCTGTCACTCTGTGTGTGGGTGATGCTCTCTCCTGTCACTCTGTGTGTCTGGGTGTTGCTCTCTCCTGTCACTGTGTGTGTGTGGGTTTTGCTCCCTCCTGTCACTCTTTGTGTGGGTGTTGCTCACTCCTGTCACTCTGTGTGTGGGTGTTGCTCTCTCCTGTCACTAGGTGTGTGTGGGTGTTGCTCTCACCTGTCACTCTTTGTGTGGGCGTTGCTCCCTCCTGTCACTCTGTGTGGGTGGGAGTTGTTCTCTCCTGTCACTCTGTGTGTATGTGTGTTGCTCCCTCCTGTCTCTGTGTGTGTGTCGGTGTTCCTCTCTCCTGTCTCTCTGTGTGTGGGTGATGATCTCTCCTGTCACTCTGTGTGTGTTGGTGTTGCTCTCTCCTGTCACTGTGTGTGTGTGGGTGTTGCTCCCTCCTGTCACTCTTTGTGTGGGTGTTGCTCTCTCCTGTCACTAGGTGTGTGTGGGTGTTGCTCTCTCCTGTAACTCTTTGTGTGGGTGCTGCTCCGTCCTGTCACTCTGTGTGTGGGTGTTGCTTTCTCCTGTCACTCTGTGTGTGTGTGAGTGTTGCTCTCTCCTGTCACTAGGTGTGTGTGGGTGTTGCTCTCTCCTGTCACTCTGTGTGTGTAAGTGTTGCTCTCTCCTGTCACTTTGTGCGTGGGTGTTGCTCTCTCCTGCCTCTCTGTGTGTGTGTGGGTGTTGATCTGTCCTGTCACTCTGTGTGTGGGCGTTCCTCTCTCCTGTCACTCTGTGTGTGGGTGTTGCTCTCTCCTGTCACTCTTTGTGTGGTTGTTGCTCCCTCCTGTCACTCTGTGAGTGGGTGTTGCTCTCTCCTGTTACTCTGTGTGTGTGGGTGTTGCTCTCTCCTGTCACTCTGTGTGTGTGGGTGTTGCTCTCTCTTGTCACTCTGTATGTGTGTGAGTGTTGCTCTCTCCTGTCACTAGGTGTGTGTGGGTGTTGCTCTCTCTTGTCACTCTGTGTGTGTGAGTGTTGCTCTCTCCTGTCACTCTGTGTGTGGGTGTAGTTCCCTCCTGTCGCTGTGTGTGTGTGTGCGTGTTGATCTCTCCTGTCACTCTGTGTGTGGGTGTTGCTCTCTCTGTCACTCTGTGTGTGGGTGTTGCTCTCTCCTGTCACTCTTTGTGTGGTTGTTGCTTTCTCCTGTCACTCTGTGTGTGGGTGTTGCTCTCTCCTGTTACTCTGTGTGTGTGGGTGTTGCTCTCTCCTGTCACTCTGTGTGTGTGGGTGTTGCTCTCTCCTTTCACTCGTTGTGTGTGGGTGTTGCTCTCTCCTGTCACTCTGTGTGTGTGGGTGTTGCTCTCACCTGTCACTCTGTGTGTGTGGGTGTTGCTCTCTCTTGTCACTCTGTATGTGTGTGGGTGTTGCTCTCTCCTGTCACTGTGTATGTGGGTGTTGCTCTCTCCTGTCACTCTGTGTGTGTGTGGGTGTTGCTCTCTCCTTTCACTAGGTGTGTGTGGGTGTTGCTTTCTCCTTTCACTCTTTTTGTGTGAGTGTTGCTCTCTCCTGTCACTCTGTGTGCGTGTGTTGCTCTGTCCTGTCCCTCTGTATGTGGGTGTTGCTCTCTCCTGTCACTCTTTGTGTGGTTGTTGCTCCCTCCGGTCACTCTGTGTGTTTGGGTGTTGCTCTCTCCTGTCACTCTGTTTGCGTGTGTTGCTCCCTCCTGTCACTCTGTGTGTGTGTTGCTCTCTCCTGTCACTGTATGTGGGTGTTGCTCTCTCCTGTGACTCTTTGTGTGGTTGTTGCTCCCTCCTGTCACTCTGTGTGTTTGGGTGTTGCTCTCTCCTGTCACTCTGTGTGCGTGTGTGTTGCTCCCTCCTGTCACTCTGTGTGTGTGTTGTGCTCTCCTGTTACTCTGTGTGTGTGGGTGTTGCTCTCTCCTGTCTCTCTGTGTGTGTGGGTGTTGCTCCCTCCTATCACTCTCTGTGTTTGGGTGTTGCTATCTCCTGTCACACTGTGTGCATGTGTGTTGCTCCCTCCTGTCACTCTGTGTGTGGGTGTTGCTCTCTCCTGTTACTCTGTGTGTGTGTGTGTTGCTCGCTCCTGTCACTCTGTGTGTGTGGGTGTTGCTCCCTCCTGTCACTCTGTGTGTGTGGGTGTTGCTCTTTCCTGCCACAGTGCGTGTGTGAGTGTTGCTCCCTCCTGTTACTCTGTGTGTGTGAGTGTTGCTCTCTCCTGTCAGTCTGTGTGTGGGTGTTGCTCTCTCCTGTCACTCTGTGTGTGTGGATGTTGCTCTCTCCTGTCACTTTGTGTGTGGGTGTTGCACTCTCCTGTCACTCTGTGTGTGTGTGGGTGTTGCTCTCTCCTATCACTCTGTGTGTGTGGGTGTTGCTCTCTCCTGTCAATCTGTGTGTGAGTGTTTCTCTCACCTGTCACTCTGTGTGTGGGTGTTGCTCTCTCCTGTCACTCTGTGTGTGGGTGTTGCTCTCTCTTGTCACTCTGTGTATGAGTGTTGCTCTCTCCTGTCACTCTGTGTGTGTGGGTGTTGCTCCCTCCTGTCACTGTGTGTGTGTCGGTGTTGCTCTCTTCTTTCACCCTGTGTGTTGTTGATGCTCTCTAGTGTCACTCTGTGTGTGTGTGTTGCTCTCTCCTGTCACTGTGTGTGTGTGGGTGTTGCTCCCTCCTGTCACTCATTGTGTGGGTGTTGTTCCCTCCTGTCACTCTGTGTTTGGGTGTTGCTCTCTCCTGTCACTAGGTGTGTGTGGGTGTTGCTCTCTCCTGTCACTCTTTGTGTGGGTATTGCTCCCTCCTGTCACTCTGTGTGTGGGTGTTGCTCTCTCCTGTCACTCTGTGCATGTGTGAGTGTTGCTCTCTCCTGTCACTAGGTGTGTGTGAGTGTTGCTCTCTCTTGTCACTCTGTGTGTGTGAGTGTTGCTCTCTCCTGTCACTCTGTGTGTGGGTGTAGTTCCCTCCTGTCTCTGTGTGTGTGTGTGGGTGTTGATCTCTCCTGTCACTCTGTGTGTGGGTGTTGCTCTCTCCTGTCACTCTGTGTGTGGGTGTTGCTCTCTCCTGTCACTCTTTGTGTGGTTGTTGCTTTCTCCTGTCACTCTGTGTGTGGGTGTTGCTCTCTCCTGTTACTCTGTGTGTGTGGGTGTTGCTCTCTCCTGTCACTCTGTGTGTGTGGGTGTTGCTCTCTCCTTTCACTCGTTGTGTGTGGGTGTTGCTCTCTCCTGTCACTCTGTGTGTGTGGGTGTTGCTCTCTCCTGTCACTCTGTGTGTGTGGGTGTTGCTCTCTCTTGTCACTCTGTATGTGTGTGGGTGTTGCTCTCTCCTGTCACTGTGTATGTGGGTGTTGCTCTCTCCTGTCACTCTGTGTGTGTGTGAGTGTTGCTCTCTCCTTTCACTAGGTGTGTGTGGGTGTTGCTTTCTCCTTTAACTCTGTTTGTGTGAGTGTTGCTCTCTCCTGTCATTCTGTGTGCGTGTGTTGCTGTGTTTTGTCACTCTGTATGTGGGTGTTGCTCTCTCCTGTCACTCTTTGTGTGGTTTTTGCTCCCTCCTGTCACTCTGTGTGTGGGTGTTGATCTCACCTGTTACTCTCTGTGTGTGGGTTTTGCTCTCTCCTGTCACTCTGTGTGTGTGTGTGTTGCTCCCTCCTGTCACTGTGTGTGTGTGGGTGTTGCTCTCTCCTGTCACTCTGTGTGTGGGTGATGCTCTCTTCTGTCACTCTTTGTGTGTGGGTGTTGCTCTCTCCTGTCACTGTGTGTGTGTGGGTTTTGCTCCCTCCTGTCGCTCTTTGTGTGGGTGTTGCTCCCTCCTGTCACTCTGTGTGAGGGTGTTGCTCTCTCCTGTCACTAGGTGTGTGTGGATGTTGCTCACTCCTGTCACTCTTTGTGCGGGCGTTAATCCCTTCTGTCACTCTGTGTGTGGGTGTTGCTCCCTCCTGTCACTAGGTGTGTGTGGGTGTTGCTCTCTCCTGTCACTCTGTGTGTGTGAGTGTTGCTTTCTCATGTCACTCTTTGTGTGGGAGTTGCTCTCTCCTGTCTCTCTTTGTGTGTGGGTGTTGCTCTCTCCTGTCACTCTGTGTGTGGGTGTTGCTCTCTCCTGTCACTCTGTATGTGGGTGTTGCTCTCTCCTGTCACACTTTGTGTGGTTGTTGCTCCCTCCTGTCACTCCGTGTATGGGTGTTGCTCTCTCCTGTTACTCTGTGTGTGTGGGTGTTGCTCTCTGCTGTCACTGTGTATGTGGGTGTTGCTCTCTCCTGTCACTTTGTGTGCGTGTGTGTTGCTCCCTCCTGTCACTCTGTGTGTGGGTGTTGCTCTCTCCTGTTACTCTGTGTGTGTGGGTGTTGCTCTCTCCTGTCACTCTGTGTGTGTGGGTGTTGCTCCCTCCTGTCACTCTGTATGTGTGGGTGTTGCTCTCTCCTGTCACTCTGTGTGCGTGTGTTTTGCTCCCTCCTGTCACTCTGTGTGTGGGTGTTGCTCTCTCCTGTTACTCTGTGTGTGTGGGTGTTGCTCTCTCCTGTCTCTCTGTGTGTGTGGGTGTTGCTCCCTCCTGTCACTCTGTGTGTTTGGGTGTTGCTCTCTCCTGTCACTCTGTGTGCGTGTGTGTTGCTCCCTCCTGTCACTCTGTGTTTGGGTGATGTTCTCTTCTGTCACTGTGTGTGTGTGGGTGTTGCTCTCTCCTGTCACTGTGTGTGTTTGGGTTTTGCTTCCTCCTGTCGCTCTTTGTGTGGGTGTTGCTCCCTCCTGTCACTCTGTGTGAGGGTGTTGGTCTCTCCTGTCACTAGGTGTGTGTGGGTGTTGCTCACTCCTGTCACTCTTTGTGCGGGCGTTAATCCCTTCTGTCACTCTGTGTGTGGGTGTTGCTCTCTCCTGTCACTCTATGTGTGTGTGAGTGTTGCTCCCTCCTGTCACTAGGTGTGTGTGGGTGTTGATCTCTCCTGTCACTCTGTCTGTGTGAGTGTTGCTTTCTCATGTCACTCTTTGTGTGGGAGTTGCTCTCTCCTGTCTCTCTGTGTGTGTGGGTGTTGCTCTCTCCTGTCACTCTGTGTGTGGGTGTTGCTCTCTCCTGTCACTCTGTATGTGGGTGTTGCTCTCTCCTGTCACACTTTGTGTGGTTGTTGCTCCCTCCTGTCACTCCGTGTATGGGTGTTGCTCTCTCCTGTTACTCTGTGTGTGTGGGTGTTGCTCTCTGCTGTCACTGTGTATGTGGGTGTTGCTCTCTCCTGTCACTTTGTGTGCGTGTGTGTTGCTCCCTCCTGTCACTCTGTGTGTGGGTGTTGCTCTCTCCTGTTACTCTGTGTGTGTGGGTGTTGCTCTCTCCTGTCACTCTGTGTGTGTGGGTCTTGCTCCCTCCTGTCACTCTGTGTGTGTGGGTGTTGCTCTCTCCTGTCACTCTGTGTGCGTGTGTGTTGCTCCCTCCTGTCACTCTGTGTGTGGGTGTTGCTCTCTCCTGTTACTCTGTGTGTGTGGGTGTTGCTCTCTCCTGTCTCTCTGTGTGTGTGGGTGTTGCTCCCTCCTGTCACTCTGTGTGTTTGGGTGTTGCTCTCTCCTGTCACTCTGTGTGCGTGTGTGTTGCTCCCTCCTGTCACTATCTGTGTGGGTGTTGCTCTCTCCTGTTACTCTGTGTGTGTGTGTGTTGCTCTCTCCTGTCACTCTGTGTGTGTGGGTGTTGCTCCATCCTGTCACTCTGTGTGTGTGGGTGTTGCTCTCTACTGCCACTGTGCGTGTGTGAGTGTTGCTCCCTCCTGTCACTCTGTGTGTGTGGGTGTTGCTCTCTCCTGTCACTCTGTGTGTGGGTGTTGCTCTCTCCTGTCACTCTGTGTGTGGGTGTTGCTCTCGCCTGTCACTCTGTGTGTGTGGATGTTGCTCCCTCCTGTCACTCTGTGTGTGGGTGTTGCACTCTCCTGTCACTCTGTGTGTGTGTGGGTGTTGCTCTCTCCTATCACTCTGTGTTTGTGAGTGTTGCTCTCTCCTGTCACTCTGTGTGTGAGTGTTTCTCTCACCTGTCACTCTGTGTGTGGGAGTTGCTCTTCCTGTCACTCTGTGTGTGGGTGTTGCTCTCTCCTGTCACTCTGTGTGTGAGTGTTGCACTCTCCTGTCACTCTGTGTGTGTGGGTGTTGCTCTCTCCTGTCACTCTGTGTGTGTGGGAGTTGCTCTCTCCTGTCACTCTGTGTGTGTGTGTGTTGCTCCCTCCTGTCACTGTGTGTGTGTCGGTGTTGCCCTCTCCTGTCACTCTCTGTGCGGGTGATGCTCTCTCCTGTCACTCTGTGTGTGTGGGTGTTGCTCTCTTCTGTCACTCTTTGTGTGGGTGTTGCTCTCTCCTGTCACTCTGAATGTGGGTGTTGCTCTCTCCTGTCACTCTTTGTGTGGTTGTTGCTCTCTCCTGTTACTCTGTGTGTGTGGGTGTTGCTCTCTCCTGTCACTGTGTATGTGGGTGTTGCTCTCTCTTGTCACTCTGTGTGTGTGGGTGATGCTCTCTCCTGTTACTCTGTGTGTGTGGGTGTTCCTCTCTCCTGTCACTGTGTATGTGGGTGTTGCTCTCTCTTGTCACTCTGTGTGTGTGTCAGTTGCTCTTTCCTGTCACTCAGTGTGTGTGTGTGTTGCTCCCTCCTGTCACTGTGTGTGTGTGGGTGTTGCTCTCTCCTGTCACTCTCTGTGTGGGTGATGCTCTCTCCTGTCACTCTCTGTGTGTGGGTGTTGCTCTCTCCTGTCACTGTGTGTGTGTGGGTTTTGCTCCCTCCTGTCACTCTTTGTGTGGGTGTTGCTCCCTCCTGTCACTCTGTGTGTGGGTGTTGCTCTCTCCTGTCACTAGGTGTGTGTGGACGTTGCTCTCTCCTGTCACTCTTTGTGTGGGCGTTACTCCCTCCTGTCACTTTGTGTGTGGGTGTTGCTCTCTCCTGTCACTCTGTGTGCGTGTGAGTGTTGCTCTCTCCTGTTACTAGGTGTGTGTGGGTTTTGCTCTCTCCTGTCACTCTGTGTGTGTGAGTGTTGCTCTCTCCTGTCACTCTGTGTGTGTGAGTGTTGCTCTCTCCTGTCACTCTGTGTGTGGGTGTTGCTCTCTCCTGTCTCTCTGTGTGTGTGGGTGTTGCTCTCTCCTGTCACTCTGTGTGGGGGTGTTGCTCTCTCCTGTCACTCTGTATGTGAATGTTGCTCTCTCCTGTCACTCTTTGTGTGTTGTTGCTCCCTCCTGTCACTCTGTGTGTGGTTGTTGCTCTCTCCTGTTACTCTGTGTGTGTGGGTGTTGCTCTCTCCTGTCACTGTGTATGTGGGTGTTGCTCTCTCCTGTCACTCTGTGTGCGTGTGTGTTGCTCCCTCCTGTCACTCTGTGTGTGGGTGTTGCTCTCTCTTGTTACTCTGTGTGTGTGGGTGTTGCTCTCTCTCTGTCACTCTGTGTGTGTGGGTGTTGCTCCCTCCTGTCACTCTGTGTGTGTGGGTGTTGCTCTCTCCTGTCACTCTGTGTGCGTGTGTGTTGCTCCCTCCTGTCACTATGTGTGTGGGTGTTGCTCTCTCCTGTTACTCTGTGTGTGTGGGTGTTGCTCTCTGCTGTCTCTCTGTGTGTGTGGGTGTTGCTCCCTCCTGTAACTCTGTGTGTTTGGGTGTTGCTCTCTACTGGCACTCTGTGTGCATGTGTGTTGCTCCCTCCTGTCACTCTGTGTGTGGGTGTTGCTCTAACCTGTTACTCTGTGCGTGTGGGTGTTGCTCTCTCCTGTCACTGTGTATGTGGGTGTTGCTCTCTCCTGTCACTCTGTGTGTGTGGGTGTTGCATCTCCTGTCACTCTGTGTGTGAGTGTTGCTCTCTCCTGTCACTCTGTGTGTGTGGGTGTTGCAATCTCCTGTCACTCTGTGTGTGTGGGAGTTGCTCTCTCCTGTCACTCTGTGTGTGTGTGTGTTGCTCCCTCCTGTCACTGTGTGTGTGTGGGTGTTGCTCTCTCCTGTCTCTCTGTGTGTGGGTGATGCTCTCTCCTGTCACTCTGTGTGTGTGGGTGATGCTCTCTCCTGTCACTGTGTGTTTGTGGGTGTTGCTCCCTCTTGTCATTCTTTGTGTGGGTGTTGCTCCCTCCTGTCACTCTGTGTGTGGGTGTTGCTCTCTCTTGTCACTCTGTGTGTGGGTGTTGCTCTCTCCTGTCTCTCTGTATGTGTGTGGGTGTTGATCTCTCCGTTCACTCTGTGTGTGGGTGTTGCTCTCTCCTGTCACTCTGTGTGAGGGTTTTGCTCTCTCCTGTCACTCTTTGTGTGGTTGTTGCTCTCTCCTGTCACTCTGTGTGGGGGTGTTGGTCTCTCCGTTCACTCTGTGTGTGTGAGTGTTGCTCTCTCCTGTCACTTCTGTGTGTGGGTCTTGCTCTCTCCTGTCTCTCTGTGTGTGTGGGTGTTGCTCTCTCCTGTCACTCTGTGTGCGTGTGTTGCTCTGTCCTGTCACTCTGTATGTGGGTGTTGCTCTATCCTGTCACTCTTTGTGTGGTTGTTGCTCCCTCCTGTCACTCTGTGTGTGGGTGTTGCTCTCTCCTGTTACTCTCTGTGTGAGGGTGTTGCTCTCTCC